>NC_068439.1:55078451-55265951 GCF_023373465.1 Oncorhynchus keta | reverse complement strand
GCTCCTACTGTAGCTTATATGATTTAATACACGGGCAAGGCAGTAGCACTATCAGGTGACAACATACACAACAACACATGCTCCTACTGTAGCTTATATGATTTAATACACGGGCAAGGCAGTAGCACTATCAGGTGACAACATACACAACAACACATGCTCCTACTGTAGCTTATATGATTTAATACACGGGCAAGGCAGTAGCACTATCAGGTGACAACATACACCACAACACATGCTCCTACTGTAGCTTATATGATTTAATACACGGGCAAGGCAGTAGCACTATCAGGTGACATCATACACCACAACACATGCTCCTACTGTAGCTTATATGATTTAATACACGGGCAAGGCAGTAGCACTATCAGGTGACAACATACACCACAACACATGCTCCTACTGTAGCTTATATGATTTAATACACGGGCAAGGCAGTAGCACTATCAGGTGACAACATACACCACAACACATGCTCCTACTGTAGCTTATATGATTTAATACACGGGCAAGGCAGTAGCACTATCAGGTGACAACATACACCACAACACATGCTCCTACTGTAGCTTATATGATTTAATACACGGGCAAGGCAGTAGCACTATCAGGTGACAACATACACCACAACACATGCTCCTACTGTAGCTTATATGATTTAATACACGGGCAAGGCAGTAGCACTATCAGGTGACAACATACACCACAACACATGCTCCTACTGTAGCTTATATGATTTAATACACGGGCAAGGCAGTAGCACTATCAGGTGACAACATACACCACAACACATGCTCCTACTGTAGCTTATATGATTTAATACACGGGCAAGGCAGTAGCACTATCAGGTGACAACATACACCACAACACATGCTCCTACTGTAGCTTATATGATTTAATACACGGGCAAGGCAGTAGCACTATCAGGTGACAACATACACAACAACACATGCTCCTACTGTAGCTTATATGATTTAATACACGGGCAAGGCAGTAGCACTATCAGGTGACATCATACACCACAACACATGCTCCTACTGTAGCTTATATGATTTAATACACGGGCAAGGCAGTAGCACTATCAGGTGACAACATACACAACAACACATGCTCCTACTGTAGCTTATATGATTTAATACACGGGCAAGGCAGTAGCACTATCAGGTGACAACATACACAACAACACATGCTCCTACTGTAGCTTATATGATTTAATACACGGGCAAGGCAGTAGCACTATCAGGTGACAACATACACAACAACACATGCTCCTACTGTAGCTTATATGATTTAATACACGGGCAAGGCAGTAGCACTATCAGGTGACAACATACACAACAACACATGCTCCTACTGTAGCTTATATGATTTAATACACGGGCAAGGCAGTAGCACTATCAGGTGACAACATACACCACAACACATGCTCCTACTGTAGCTTATATGATTTAATACACGGGCAAGGCAGTAGCACTATCAGGTGACATCATACACCACAACACATGCTCCTACTGTAGCTTATATGATTTAATACACGGGCAAGGCAGTAGCACTATCAGGTGACAACATACACGACAACACATGCTCCTACTGTAGCTTATATGATTTAATACACGGGCAAGGCAGTAGCACTATCAGGTGACAACATACACCACAACACATGCTCCTACTGTAGCTTATATGATTTAATACACGGGCAAGGCAGTAGCACTATCAGGTGACAACATACACCACAACACATGCTCCTACTGTAGCTTATATGATTTAATACACGGGCAAGGCAGTAGCACTATCAGGTGACAACATACACCACAACACATGCTCCTACTGTAGCTTATATGATTTAATACACGGGCAAGGCAGTAGCACTATCAGGTGACAACATACACCACAACACATGCTCCTACTGTAGCTTATATGATTTAATACACGGGCAAGGCAGTAGCACTATCAGGTGACAACATACACCACAACACATGCTCCTACTGTAGCTTATATGATTTAATACACGGGCAAGGCAGTAGCACTATCAGGTGACAACATACACCACAACACATGCTCCTACTGTAGCTTATATGATTTAATACACGGGCAAGGCAGTAGCACTATCAGGTGACAACATACACACAACACATGCTCCTACTGTAGCTTATATGATTTAATACACGGGCAAGGCAGTAGCACTATCAGGTGACAACATACACAACAACACATGCTCCTACTGTAGCTTATATGATTTAATACACGGGCAAGGCAGTAGCACTATCAGGTGACATCATACACCACAACACATGCTCCTACTGTAGCTTATATGATTTAATACACGGGCAAGGCAGTAGCACTATCAGGTGACAACATACACAACAACACATGCTCCTACTGTAGCTTATATGATTTAATACACGGGCAAGGCAGTAGCACTATCAGGTGACAACATACACAACAACACATGCTCCTACTGTAGCTTATATGATTTAATACACGGGCATGGCAGTAGCACTATCAGGTGACAACATACACAACAACACATGCTCCTACTGTAGCTTATATGATTTAATACACGGGCAAGGCAGTAGCACTATCAGGTGACAACATACACACACAACACATGCTCCTACTGTAGCTTATATGATTTAATACACGGGCAAGGCAGTAGCACTATCAGGTGACAACATACACAACAACACATGCTCCTACTGTAGCTTATATGATTTAATACACGGGCAAGGCAGTAGCACTATCAGGTGACAACATACACCACAACACATGCTCCTACTGTAGCTTATATGATTTAATACACGGGCAAGGCAGTAGCACTATCAGGTGACAACATACACCACAACACATGCTCCTACTGTAGCTTATATGATTTAATACACGGGCAAGGCAGTAGCACTATCAGGTGACAACATACACCACAACACATGCTCCTACTGTAGCTTATATGATTTAATACACGGGCAAGGCAGTAGCACTATCAGGTGACAACATACACCACAACACATGCTCCTACTGTAGCTTATATGATTTAATACACGGGCATGGCAGTAGCACTATCAGGTGACAACATACACCACAACACATGCTCCTACTGTAGCTTATATGATTTAATACACGGGCAAGGCAGTAGCACTATCAGGTGACAACATACACCACAACACATGCTCCTACTGTAGCTTATATGATTTAATACACGGGCAAGGCAGTAGCACTATCAGGTGACAACATACACCACAACACATGCTCCTACTGTAGCTTATATGATTTAATACACGGGCAAGGCAGTAGCACTATCAGGTGACAACATACACCACAACACATGCTCCTACTGTAGCTTATATGATTTAATACACGGGCAAGGCAGTAGCACTATCAGGTGACAACATACACAACAACACATGCTCCTACTGTAGCTTATATGATTTAATACACGGGCAAGGCAGTAGCACTATCAGGTGACATCATACACCACAACACATGCTCCTACTGTAGCTTATATGATTTAATACACGGGCAAGGCAGTAGCACTATCAGGTGACAACATACACAACAACACATGCTCCTACTGTAGCTTATATGATTTAATACACGGGCAAGGCAGTAGCACTATCAGGTGACAACATACACAACAACACATGCTCCTACTGTAGCTTATATGATTTAATACACGGGCAAGGCAGTAGCACTATCAGGTGACAACATACACAACAACACATGCTCCTACTGTAGCTTATATGATTTAATACACGGGCAAGGCAGTAGCACTATCAGGTGACAACATACACAACAACACATGCTCCTACTGTAGCTTATATGATTTAATACACGGGCAAGGCAGTAGCACTATCAGGTGACAACATACACAACAACACATGCTCCTACTGTAGCTTATATGATTTAATACACGGGCAAGGCAGTAGCACTATCAGGTGACAACATACACCACAACACATGCTCCTACTGTAGCTTATATGATTTAATACACGGGCAAGGCAGTAGCACTATCAGGTGACAACATACACAACAACACATGCTCCTACTGTAGCTTATATGATTTAATACACGGGCAAGGCAGTAGCACTATCAGGTGACAACATACACAACAACACATGCTCCTACTGTAGCTTATATGATTTAATACACGGGCAAGGCAGTAGCACTATCAGGTGACAACATACACAACAACACATGCTCCTACTGTAGCTTATATGATTTAATACACGGGCAAGGCAGTAGCACTATCAGGTGACAACATACACAACAACACATGCTCCTACTGTAGCTTATATGATTTAATACACGGGCAAGGCAGTAGCACTATCAGGTGACAACATACACCACAACACATGCTCCTACTGTAGCTTATATGATTTAATACACGGGCAAGGCAGTAGCACTATCAGGTGACAACATACACCACAACACATGCTCCTACTGTAGCTTATATGATTTAATACACGGGCAAGGCAGTAGCACTATCAGGTGACAACATACACCACAACACATGCTCCTACTGTAGCTTATATGATTTAATACACGGGCAAGGCAGTAGCACTATCAGGTGACATCATACACAACAACACATGCTCCTACTGTAGCTTATATGATTTAATACACGGGCAAGGCAGTAGCACTATCAGGTGACAACATACACCACAACACATGCTCCTACTGTAGCTTATATGATTTAATACACGGGCAAGGCAGTAGCACTATCAGGTGACAACATACACAACAACACATGCTCCTACTGTAGCTTATATGATTTAATACACGGGCAAGGCAGTAGCACTATCAGGTGACATCATACACAACAACACATGCTCCTACTGTAGCTTATATGATTTAATACACGGGCAAGGCAGTAGCACTATCAGGTGACAACATACACAACAACACATGCTCCTACTGTAGCTTATATGATTTAATACACGGGCAAGGCAGTAGCACTATCAGGTGACAACATACACAACAACACATGCTCCTACTGTAGCTTATATGATTTAATACACGGGCAAGGCAGTAGCACTATCAGGTGACATCATACACAACAACACATGCTCCTACTGTAGCTTATATGATTTAATACACGGGCAAGGCAGTAGCACTATCAGGTGACATCATACACAACAACACATGCTCCTACTGTAGCTTATATGATTTAATACACGGGCAAGGCAGTAGCACTATCAGGTGACAACATACACAACAACACATGCTCCTACTGTAGCTTATATGATTTAATACACGGGCAAGGCAGTAGCACTATCAGGTGACAACATACACAACAACACATGCTCCTACTGTAGCTTATATGATTTAATACACGGGCAAGGCAGTAGCACTATCAGGTGACAACATACACAACAACACATGCTCCTACTGTAGCTTATATGATTTAATACACGGGCAAGGCAGTAGCACTATCAGGTGACAACATACACAACAACACATGCTCCTACTGTAGCTTATATGATTTAATACACGGGCAAGGCAGTAGCACTATCAGGTGACAACATACACCACAACACATGCTCCTACTGTAGCTTATATGATTTAATACACGGGCAAGGCAGTAGCACTATCAGGTGACAACATACACAACAACACATGCTCCTACTGTAGCTTATATGATTTAATACACGGGCAAGGCAGTAGCACTATCAGGTGACAACATACACAACAACACATGCTCCTACTGTAGCTTATATGATTTAATACACGGGCAAGGCAGTAGCACTATCAGGTGACAACATACACAACAACACATGCTCCTACTGTAGCTTATATGATTTAATACACGGGCAAGGCAGTAGCACTATCAGGTGACAACATACACAACAACACATGCTCCTACTGTAGCTTATATGATTTAATACACGGGCAAGGCAGTAGCACTATCAGGTGACATCATACACAACAACACATGCTCCTACTGTAGCTTATATGATTTAATACACGGGCAAGGCAGTAGCACTATCAGGTGACAACATACACAACAACACATGCTTCCTACTGTAGCTTATATGATTTAATACACGGGCAAGGCAGTAGCACTATCAGGTGACAACATACACAACAACACATGCTCCTACTGTAGCTTATATGATTTAATACACGGGCAAGGCAGTAGCACTATCAGGTGACATCATACACCACAACACATGCTCCTACTGTAGCTTATATGATTTAATACACGGGCAAGGCAGTAGCACTATCAGGTGACAACATACACCACAACACATGCTCCTACTGTAGCTTATATGATTTAATACACGGGCAAGGCAGTAGCACTATCAGGTGACAACATACACAACAACACATGCTCCTACTGTAGCTTATATGATTTAATACACGGGCAAGGCAGTAGCACTATCAGGTGACAACATACACAACAACACATGCTCCTACTGTAGCTTATATGATTTAATACACGGGCAAGGCAGTAGCACTATCAGGTGACATCATACACAACAACACATGCTCCTACTGTAGCTTATATGATTTAATACACGGGCAAGGCAGTAGCACTATCAGGTGACATCATACACCACAACACATGCTCCTACTGTAGCTTATATGATTTAATTCACGGGCAAGGCAGTAGCACTATCAGGTGACATCATACACAACAACACATGCTCCTACTGTAGCTTACATGATTTAATACACGGGCAAGGCAGTAGCACTATCAGGTGACAACATACACCACAACACATGCTCCTACTGTAGCTTATATGATTTAATACACGGGCAAGGCAGTAGCACTATCAGGTGACAACATACACCACAACACATGCTCCTACTGTAGCTTATATGATTTAATACACGGGCAAGGCAGTAGCACTATCAGGTGACAACATACACAACAACACATGCTCCTACTGTAGCTTATATGATTTAATACACGGGCAAGGCAGTAGCACTATCAGGTGACAACATACACAACAACACATGCTCCTACTGTAGCTTATATGATTTAATACACGGGCAAGGCAGTAGCACTATCAGGTGACAACATACACCACAACACATGCTCCTACTGTAGCTTATATGATTTAATACACGGGCAAGGCAGTAGCACTATCAGGTGACATCATACACAACAACACATGCTCCTACTGTAGCTTATATGATTTAATACACGGGCAAGGCAGTAGCACTATCAGGTGACATCATACACCACAACACATGCTCCTACTGTAGCTTATATGATTTAATACACGGGCAAGGCAGTAGCACTATCAGGTGACATCATACACCACAACACATGCTCCTACTGTAGCTTATATGATTTAATACACGGGCAAGGCAGTAGCACTATCAGGTGACAACATACACAACAACACATGCTCCTACTGTAGCTTATATGATTTAATACACGGGCAAGGCAGTAGCACTATCAGGTGACAACATACACCACAACACATGCTCCTACTGTAGCTTATATGATTTAATACACGGGCAAGGCAGTAGCACTATCAGGTGACAACATACACAACAACACATGCTCCTACTGTAGCTTATATGATTTAATACACGGGCAAGGCAGTAGCACTATCAGGTGACAACATACACCACAACACATGCTCCTACTGTAGCTTATATGATTTAATACACGGGCAAGGCAGTAGCACTATCAGGTGACATCATACACAACAACACATGCTCCTACTGTAGCTTATATGATTTAATACACGGGCAAGGCAGTAGCACTATCAGGTGACATCATACACCACAACACATGCTCCTACTGTAGCTTATATGATTTAATACACGGGCAAGGCAGTAGCACTATCAGGTGACATCATACACCACAACACATGCTCCTACTGTAACCGCATAAATCAAATAACACGAATGAAGCTGGCTTCATTTTTCATGTCACTCCAGCCCAGCTCCAATTGGATGTTAATCTGCCCACTACTGATTAGTAATTGAACCCCCCCCAGCAGTTCTCTCATTTGTTCCACAACAGCAGAAGCCAACAGTGTGACAGAGAGAGAGAACCAGAGAACCAGGATCATATTCATTAGGAACCAAACAGAAGAAAACTAACTGAAACAGGGAGGGTTCTACCTGGACTTGTCTAATAAGAAACACTTGTGTTCCTTTTCCATTGCAAAGTGTTTTGGTACGTTTTTTTAAAAACAGTGTGCACTAATTAATATGACCCAGAGATCCAGAGAAACAGCCAGGTGATAGAGATTCATAGAGATTTACTACGGGTTGTTTACCACCCCCTGCTGGTTTGTTGAAGCACTGTGATTCTTAACACATTGATTGACTGGCTGGCTGGTCTCCCATAATATAATATATAATAATATAATATATGCCCATTTAGCAGACGCTTTTATCCAAGGCGTCTTACAGTCATGCGTGGATGATGCATTTTATGCCGACGATGTACACACTCTGGGTGTACAGATACCCAGAGGGTAAGAGCAGGACAAAGTTATTCAACACAGTCAATCTGTCTCTCAGTTAGTCAATCTGTCTGGTCTGGAACAGCAGAGTGGATCTGACAAAGTGGCTCCGGGGTCAAAGGTTCAACAGCTGACTAGCAACAGAGGGGATACCAGCCAGGACGGACACCCATGATATAAGTCAGTATTCGACGTCCAACCATGTCTGAGAACATTGAGAGATGATGTGGAAAGCAGCCACTGGGGGTAACAGTAAGCGCTGTTACCTTTAAGTAGAATGTCAGTGTTGCTTGGGCGTTGTGTAAGCATCTGTTGTTTTTGAGATTTTTGTTTTAAGCCTATCCCAAACGTTAACTCTTATCTTAACCATTCAGATGTAATGCCTAACCTTAAGATGCTGATTTTAATGCCTAAACTTAACCTTAAACACTTTTGCAACAACTTCGAAATTTGACGTTTGATAAAAATGGATAATAATAATAATAATAATATGAACGTTTAGTTCTGACGTGAGACTGTAAGAGCTAATTGAGGAAACATTGCACTCAGAGTCATATTATATTGTACAGACCAGGCTCTCCAACCCTGTTCCTGGAGAGCTACCCTCCTGTAGGTCTTCGCTGCTAGAGAATGGTAGTTCTCCAGGAACAGGGTTTGAAGAGCCCTGGTACAGACATTTTAACCCATTCTCTACAGAAAGATCATATTCATTATATAAGGCCATGGGTGGACTTCACATGAAAACCATATGTGGGATAGAGATGGAGGAGAAAGGAGAATAAAATGACTTTAGTACAGTGGTCCCAATGTGGGCCTGATGTGGTCCGCGAGCCGGGAGTTTGAGACCACTACTCATGCAAAACGTATACATACTTTAGTAACACTGATATCATGCATCAATACAGAGCTCAGCGCAAACAGAATAAATCTCTCATCCCTCACTTGCCCCCAACTTGCAGATGCAGTTTTTATTAAGCTGTGATCTCCATATTAGTTCACTAGATGGCGACAACCAACTAGAAGAATGAACCTTACCGCCAGACCTCAAGCACAGGGAAGAGAAGTGGTATTTAATTTGTATATTTTATTTAACCTTTATTGAACTAGGGAAGTCAATTAAGAACAAATTCTTATTTACAATGACGGCCTACCCAGGCCAAACCCTCCCCTAACGCTGGGCCTATTGTGCGCTGCCCTACGGGACTCCCTATCAAGGCAGGTTGTGATACAGCCCCGGATTAAACCCGGGTCTGTAGTGACACCTCTAGCGCTGTGATGCAGTGCATTAGACCGCTGCGCCACTCAGGATCCATTGTATAAGAAAGAATAAATGCCAGGAGATGAGTGCATCATGACATCCATTGCTTCTTAATATTTACAAATGGCGGCCCTAAAAGCATCACATTCAAAACCAAGTATAGATCTTGTTTCATGAGGCTTTCAACTCTAGTAAGTCTACAGTAAAATCAATTGTACGAACTAGGCTAATATGGTTGTTTGGAAGAATAACTGATACATTCCATATGAGATGATGCAGCCACTTAGTAGAGCCCTCAATGGACGGGAAACGAATCTCTTAACACAAATTCAACATCACAGCCATATTAGCCAGGGTTACACATCATGTGTCTATTGATTACACTTGCTACTCTGCTCTCCAGCAGAACCACTCAAACGGTAGCTAACAGTTCAAGCAGTGAAATCAGTATAAAGACACTGTAAAGACGAATCACAATGAGGTAGTGTGGTATTGCGTCCGGTGTGTGTGTGTGTGTCTGTGTGCGTGTGTGTTTGTGTGTGTGCGCGTGCGTGCGTGTTTGCAAGCCTACGACGGTGAGTGTGTGCGCGTGTGCATAATCTCTCCAGTCTGTTAGTACCACCAGAAGGCAAGCCCAGGGCAGTTCCTCCTGCGTGGGCTGTACGCCTGGTGCTCAGTACCTAGAGCCTGGTGGCTGACAGTGAGATAGCTCTACTGCCTGAGGTAAGCAGGATACACCAAAGGGCCAGTTTCATACTGACTCCCACTCAGGGAAAATAGAGTATCTCTCTCTCCTACCCTGTCCTTTTCTCCCTTCCTCCCCCTCGCACACCTGTCATCTCTTTCTCTATCTCTCTTTTTCTGTGTGCCATTTTCTATCTCTTCCTTTACTCCCTCTGTACCCCAACCTCTCTCTCTCTCTTTGCCTCCCTCTTTCTCTCATTCTTCTAGGGATCTCCCCCATGGATGTCTCTCAGTAGCTTCGAGGCCCGTGGCAGCGTTGCAGCATGTCTGGGGAATTGCCAGTCTAAGCCGATCGATCAGTCTAAGTATCTCTCTATCAGTGAAGGCGGAGGAAGAGGACCCAGAGAAGTGGTGGTGGAGCCACGCCTCCTGCAGCTCAGGTCATCCAATCGCACAAGGTCGGGAACTTCCAAAATCCATTCGAATGATGTTAATCAGCCAATCCAGGTGATCCAGAAAGAGTACACAGCATTCAAAAGCCATTGGAATATGTAAATGAGGCGGTCCAGGTGGAGTTCTATAAAGAGGGGTGACATGGTGACACACCTTAATGGGGCTATCATGAAAGGTCCACCAGGAACAGAGATTGGGAGAGGAGATTAAAAATAGCAGCCATTTCTGAGCCGCCAATCCCCTTATGCCCTCATGCAATCAGACACATCTTCAGAGCTCATCACGAGAGCAATTTGGTAATTAAACGACAAGACGAGATAGATTCTCTGGGACAACCACTTACTTGCCTTTTCTTCTTCAATCTCTAATATATTTCAGTGTGGTTTATCCGGTTATCGCTCCCTCTCTGACACTTGGTACCTATCATCTCTACAATGTGTGTCTCTTTGTTGGGAATGGGCATAAAGGGAATAGTGAGTGGGCAGCCACTTAACTACAGCTAGGAACTCCACAAAGAGCCATTGTGACTACATGTGATTTGACAGGAGCTTTGAATAACACAGTGATTCACCTTCTCTTCTCACACCTCCTGTTTGCTAGGCAGAGGAAAGGAGTCTCTCCTCTCTCTCTCTCTCTCTCTCTCTCTCTCTCTCTCTCTCTCTCTCCTCTCTCTCTCTCTCGCTCCCCTCTCTCTCTCTCTCTCTCTCTCACACTACAAAAACAGGCACTACCTCTGTCTGGGTGGAAACCATGCATTTCTGGGTCACATAACCTATGCAACACACACACACACCGGTGGAAAGATCTCCACTAGAATCCCTACCTCTCTGGGGTAATGTGACCTAAGCCGCATAGCGTCCAACCAGTTGAACCTCCAGGTTGCCAAGGAACAGCCTCTTGAACATAAGAGATAGATGGCAGCTTTAATTGAGGAAGACGGGCATGTGGTTAATGGCTGGAGTGGAATAGGTGGAAAGGTATCAACAACATCAAATGCCATTCCTTTTGCATTGGTCCAATCATTATTATAAGCCATCCTCCCTTCAGCAGCCTACACTGCTCTTGAAGTGTGTGTGTGTGTGTGTGTGTGTGTGTGTGTGTGTGTGTGTGTGTGTGTGTGTGTGTGTGTGTGTGTGTGTGTGTGTGTGTGTGTGTGTGTGTGTGTGTGTGTGTGTGTGTGTGTGTGTGTGTGTGTGTGTGTGTGTGTGTGTGTGTGTGTGTGTGTGTGTGTGTGTGTGTCTACAGTACCAGTCAAAAGTTTGGACATACCTACTCATTCAACGTTTTTTCATAAATGTTACTATTTTCTTCATGAGGTCGTCACCTGGAATGCATTTCAATTAACAGGTCTGCCTTGTTAAAAATATATTTGTGGAATTTCTTTCATTCTTAATGCATTTGAGCCAATCAATTGTGTAGTGACAAGGTTGGGGTGGTATACAGAAGATAGCCCTATTTGGTAAAAGACCAAGTTCATATGATGGCAAGAACAGCTGAAATGAGAAAAGAGAAATGACAGTCCATCATTACTTTAAGGAACGGAACATTTCAAGAACTTTGATAAGTTTCTTCAAGTGCAGTCGCAAAAACCATCAAGCGCTATGATGAAACTGGACTGCCACAGGAAATGAAGACCCAGAGTTACCTCTACTGCAGAGGATAGGTTTATTAGAGTTACGAGCCTCAGAAATTGCAGCCCAAATAAATGCTTCACAGAGTTCAGGTAACAGACACACCTCAACATCAACTGTTCAGAGGAGACTGCGTGAATCAAGTGTTCATGGTTGAATTGCAAAGAAACTACTACTGAAGGACACCAATAAGAAGAAGAGACTTGCTTGGGCCAGGAAACACAAGCAATGGACATTAGACCGGTGGAAATCTGTCCTTTGGTCTGATGAGTCCAAATTTGAGATTTTTGGTTCCAACCGCTGTGTCTTTGTGAGACGCAGAGTAGGTGAACGGAGGATCTCCGCATGTGTGGTTCCCGTCGTTTAAGCATGGAGGAGGAGGCGTGATGGTGCTTTGCTGATGACATTGTCAGTGATTTATTTAGAATTCAAAGCAAACGTAATCAGCATGGCTACCACAGCATTCTGCAGTGATACTCCATCCCATCTGGTTTGCGCTTAGTGGGACTATCGTTTGTTTTTCATTAGGACATCAGGACAATGACCCAACACACCTCCAGGATGTGTAAGGGCTATTTGACCAAGAAGGAGAGTGATGGAGTGCTGCATCAGATGACCTGGTCTCCACAATCACCCAACCTCAACCCATTTGAGATAGTTTGGGATGAGCTGGACCAAAGCAGCCAACAAGTGTGCAGCATATGTGGGAACTCCTTCAAGACTGTTGGAAAAGCATTCCAGGTGAAGCTGGTTGAGAGAATGCCAAGAGTGTGCAAAGCTATCATCAAGGCAAAGGGTGGCTACTTTGAAGAATCTAAAATCTAAAATCTATTTTGATTTGTTCAACACTTTTTTGGTTACTACATGATTCCATATGTGTTATTTCATAGTTCTGATGTCGTCACTATTATTCTACAATGTAGATACTAGTAAAAAATCCAGAAGAACCCTGGAATGAGTAGGTGTGTCCAAATGTTGGACTTGTACTGTATGTGGGTGAATAGGAGGATGGGGATAGGGGACTGCTTTATTCTATCTACAACTACCAGGGAGATGGGTTCCAGAGCTGACTACATGGGCCAATTAGATTGTTCCTTCTATGGGTTTCAATGAATCGAAAAACGCTGTGTAGTTCTGAACTGTTATTGTGCTGCACTGTTGTGTGCATGTGTGCCTCTCTCTCCCAAACGTGTGTCCCCTCTCCTCTCCCCAATCCCAGCCCTCTCCCATGGCTGTGCTAGGTAATGGTGATGGTTCCGGTCTGGCTTGGGATGGAGGGAGAGAAGCTGCTCCTTTTCTGCTCTGGTAATGAGAGACAAATCAGTTTTCAGGTCCACTGGGATCCGGGCTAACTGGTGAATACACTACAGACTACTACTAAACCTCTGATGAAGCCTGGTTGGATAGTATTGTATGTAGAATGTAATACAATCCTTTGGTTCAGGGGGGAAGATGGTTAAATATGAGTGATCTTAAATCTACTGCACATAACAGTCACACACACAGTTTGTTGTTTTGCTAGCTAGCTAAATGATTCACTACAGTAAGTAGCAGTGATTTGTTTTAAAATGCCCGGGCTTGAGGTTGAGGAGAAGTCTGAAGCAAAAGGTCAGTGGAGAAGGCTTGCCTAATGGCAGAGGCTTGAGGGTCGTAATAGCTACTCTGGAATATTGATGAGAAGTGAGCTTTCTGGTGCCAGGTGGGTGCTACGTGTTGGTAGTGGAGGAGTATCTGTCAAAGTCAGGCGGCTGCGCTACAGACGCCTGTGGATTTCGGGGACGGCGAGCTGCACTGCTATACGGCCTGATCATAACCCACAATTCCCCCTGGCTGTGACCGTCTTGCTTCATCCCTGTGACCGTGATGCTGACCCCCACACCACTCAGGCCATTGACGATATCAAAATGAACTGCTTCAGCTCCCATCCTGGCAGATTTTCTCCTAGCAAGTATGGCCTACAGTACATGTAATGCAATACAAAACTGTGTTCATTGATGTCACTGGGTTTTCACAATCCCGTATGTGAAATGTAATACAATTCCTTGGAGTGATACAGTGCTACAGTGCCTATGTTTGGTTACAGGGAAGAAGAGGAGGTAAACATGAGTGTCTATGTGTGAATGGTATATAGATCCATCTGTGTTTGGTGATGTCACTGGGGGTCCAATCCTCTGAGTAATGTGGTGTACAGTCTGTTTGGGGGAAGCAGGGTTCGAATGTGAGTGTATGTGAATGTTTTCCAGATCAATATGTGCTTGTTGACGTCACTGGGGCCCCACATATGAATTAGGTCCTGATTAGAAGGGAAATAATGAGAACGGTCCTCCAGGACCACAAAGGAATAGCCCTGGGGTAGAATAGAAACAAATAGAATAGAATGAAATACAATTAAATACAATTAAATAGACTCTCCAGTCTTCTGCGCTACAGCTATCTACACATGATTTATTACACAATCTATACATGTTTTTTATATGCTACGTACCACAACCTGTGTTTTAAAACCCTGAATACTGATTGGCTGACAGTTGTTTACCACGGGTATGACAAACATTTATTTTTACTGCTCTAATTACGTTTGTAACCAGTTTATAAGAGCAATAAGGCATGAGGGCGTGTGGTATATGGCCAATATGCCACGGCTAAGGGCTGTATTCAGGCACTCCATATTGCGTCGTGCGTAAGAACAGCCCTTAGCCGTGGTATATTGGCCATATACCACACGCCCTCATGCCTTATTGCTTAAGTAATAAACCCATTGCATCTTGTAGGTCAATTGTGCTATCTATTCAATAGATGACAGCTATAGCTACAAGATGCCGTTGTGTTCTGTTGTTTCTACCTCGGACAACTTTGTCACTTTCCATCAGATCACTTTGCTTGGAGGACCGAACCCGAAAGCATCACATCCTCAAGCTCTACTGATCTCTACTGAAAGAGTAAAATAGGAGAGCTTCTAGTATTTCTGACAGCGTCATGACAACCACTGAACTTGGACAGTGAATGTTCATTGTTCAAGTCCAAAGGCTGTCTGACAGAGTTTCTCAGACAAGTTTGCTTGTGATGTCTTGTGTGATAAAAGAAGATGGAATCGTTCGCTCATATTCTGCCATCAAGCTTTGCTTGGTACCTGTGGCATTCAAGCTCTTACAGACGGGCACAGAGAGAATAGCAGTGACACAGATAAATGTGAGAAGTTCCATTTAGTTTGTGACATTTCTCTCGGGATGTGTCTCCTGCCACGGGCTTCATAGACCTCTTCTACACAACATCTAAGAGGTCCCCGGTTCAGTGTCATTGACTCGCAATGCCACAGCTGCCTTTGAACTCTGCCTCTGAACATTTTGTCCTCCCCTACTCCCTCTAGTTCCTGATACTTGTCCCTGGTGGTGTGATGGACTCGGAATCACTAATGTTGTGTGTTTGAGCACTGCTCTAACAACTAGGGCATCAAAGACAGAGCTGTGCCCACTGGCCAGAGTCACACACACACAAGCTCACACACACACACACTCACACAACACACACGCACACATATGCACGCATATATACACACAGGCTTCAAAAGGCTCATTGGGGCTCACAAGCAATCTCTCAAGAGATCAAAACAACCGCAACCACACATCCTGTAGCACTTTCTGTCGTCACATCTCATCCTTCCATCTTCACTTTATGATGGCGTTTTCATCAAAAAGCTGACCACACTCTATCTGAGATCCTCTCTGGCTAGCAGAACATCCAGTTATCAAACCAATGACCTGTCATTACATTTGTCTATGAAAAGCAACTGCCAGGGGGAGACCATGGCGATGATATTTGTCTGCTGGACCGTTGTGACAATTTGAGAACTTGAGGTGTGTCAATCACATAAGAGGGACATTTTGACACAACAATTAAGCAAATGTCAATCATCTTGCGATTTCTAAGAAATTGTCTTCCTAAAAATACCTCCTAATAATTTCTGAGTTCTATAATAGGGCAGCAGGTACCCTAGCGGTTAGAGCATTGGGCCAGTAACCGAAAGGCCGCTAGTTTGAATACCTAAGCCGATAAAGTGAAACATCTATAGATGTGCCCTTTGGGTAAGGCACTTAACCCTCATTTTCTACAGGGGCGCTGTACTACTATGGCTGACCCTGGAAAACAACACATTTTACTGCACCTACAGGGTGTACGTGATAATAAAAATATATTTTCTACGTAGTACATCTATAATATCTATAATATTCTGTCTGACTAATCAACATTAAGCCAAACAAACAAGGTGCAATTGTAATCCATTAGCACGACTGTACATGTAGTTATCCCCTGAGGGAGAATGTGTACCAAATAAAAAGCTAAAGTTCCCATGTTTCCATGTCATTTTCAAGTCTACCGATCGTTTTGTCACAAACTATTGTTGCGTTAAACAGCAAATTTGACTACTCTGGTCTTGGCAAGTGTACTCTAGAGAAATGATCCTTGTTTTAAAAGACTGTAAAAAACAAACACCAGGAAATCTGCTGTGATTTTAATATAAGAAATCTGTTCCCAAGTATTCCCAAGCATTATAGAGGCACGACATGTTTGTATACAAATGTAAGCAAGGTTGGAAATGATTATGTTTTAGTCAAACATATCTGTTTGGGCTTCTTGCGGTCAATATGCAGTCTGCAAATGATTTGTAATTATATTCCGGCCCCCCCGCCATCCCCCTCAAGAAAGAAAATGGCCGCGGCTGAAACTAGTTGATGATCCCTGGGCTATATGATGAGATTATCGTGGATAAGAGGCAGAATATTTATATTTGTCAAACAGAAGTCAAGCATCGATCATCATGTCACCAGGATAAGACCCCCGATACTTACTGGAAAGCAGCATCAAGCTCATCCCTGTGCACTTTCCCCACCCTGTGAAGTTCATCCTAACTTATTTCATCTGTAGCCTAACTGCATGGTTGTAGTGGCAATACAACACAAGTTTACTTTGATGGTTATTATATCAATATTGGCACGCTTCCTTTTCCGACCACCATTTCCGGCTAATTCATTTCACTCACACAGAAAGACCCAACCATGTCGAATGAACAAATGATCTGTTTCTACCACAGTTGTCATTATTCATTTTTATACGGTCTGGACTTGACTCGCATAAAAACGGTGTATGGAAACACGCTTATCGGTTGTCTCCTGCTCTGTGGAGAGCTGTGGAAAGCTGTATAGACATGCAGTCTCTATGAGGCCCCTGTTCCCGAAGGTGTTAGCCAGCAACAAACCCCAGCTCACACACTGACACCGTCGGTAGATCGCTTCACCGCTTGAAGGAACAACACTTGATGGCAATGAGGCACTTTGGTTATTTAATGTGTCATGAAATAAGGCTTATGGATTGTACCTGAGTCACCGTACGGTACAACTTCCACAAGGAAGGAAAAACAACCGCTCAGTTCATCAACATCACCAAGCACACTGAAAAAGCCTCATCTTGGAAAATCATTAACCAATCAGATCTATTCATATCCTCCAATATACTCAATGTCAAAATATATCTGCATCAGATATGGTTTTATGCCATTGCCATGGAGACAAGCTAACAACTGCTTGGACGGAGGTGTCACGACTCACAACAACAGTTTCTTTGCAATTTCTCGCATGGAAGAGCCTTCATTTTTCAGAACAAGAAGAGACTGACGTCTTTCAGAAGAAAGTTTCTTTGTTGCTGGCAATTTTGAGCCTGTAATCGAGCCCACAAATGCTGATGCTCCAGATAATCAACTAGTCTAAAGAAGGCCAGTTGTATTGTTATTTTAATGAGAACAACAGTTTTCAGCTGTGCTAACATAATTGCAAAAGGGTTTTCTAATTATTTAATTATCCTTTTAAAATGATAAACTTGGATTAGCTAACACAATGTGCATTTGGAACAACAGAATTGATGGTTGATGATAATGGGCCTCTGTACGCCTACGTAGATATTCAATTAAAAAATCTGCAGTTTCCAGCTACAATAGTCATTTACAACATTAACAATGTCTACACTGTATTTTTGATCAATTTCATGTTATTTTAATGGACGACAAAAAATGTTATTTTCTTTCAAGAACAAAGACATTTATAAGTGATCCCAAACTTTTGAACGGTAGTGCACAGTTGAAGTCGGACGTTTACATACACTTAGTCATTAAAACTTGTTTTTCAACCACATCACAAATTTCTTATTAACCAACTATAGTTTTGGCAAGTCGGTTAGGACATCTACTTTGTGCATGACACAAGTAATTTTTCCAACAATTATTTACAGGCAGATGATTTCACTTATATTTCACTGTATCACAATTCCAGTATGTCAGAAGTTCACATATACTAAGTTGACTGTGCCTTTAAACAGCTTGGAAAATTCCAGAAAATGATGTAATGGCTTTAGAAGCTTCTGATAGGCTAATTGACATCATTTGAGTCAATTGGAGGTGCACCTGTGGATGTATTTCACGGCCTACCTTCAAACTCAGTGCCTCTTTGCTTGACATCATGGGGAAATCAAAAGAAATCAGCCAAGACTTCAGAAAAAAATCTGGTTCATCCTTGGGAGCAGTTTCCAAATGCCTGAAGGTACCACGTTCATCTGTACAAACAATAGTACGCAAATATAAACACCATGGGACCACACAGCCATCATACCGTTCAGGAAGGAGATGCGTTCTGTCTCCCAGAGATGAACGTACTTTGTTGCGAAAAGTGCAAATCAATCTCAGAACAACAGCAAAGGACATTGTGAAGATGCTGGAGGAAATGGATACAAAAGTATTTATATACACTGCTCAAAAAAACAAAGGGAACACTAAAATAACACATCCTAGATCTGAATGAGTGAAATATTCTTATTAAATACTTTTTTCTTTACATAGTTGAATGTGCTGACAACAAAATCACACAAAAATTATCAATGGAAATCAAATGTATTATCCCATGGAGGTCTGGATTTGGAGTCACACTCAAAATTAAAGTGGAAAACCACACTACAGGCTGATCCAACTTTGATGTGATGTCCTTAAAACAAGTCAACATGAGGCTCAGTAGTGTGTGTGGCCTCCACGTGCTTGTATGACCTCCCTACAACGCCTGGGCATGCTCCTGATGAGGTGGCAGATGGTCTCCTGAGGGATCTCCTCCCAGACCTGGACTAAAGCATCTGCCAACTCCTGGACAGTCTGTGGTGCAATGTGACGTTGGTGGATGGAGCGAGACATGATGTCCCAGATGTGCTCAATTGGATTCAGGTCTGGGGAACGGGCGGGCCAGTCCATAGCATCAATGCCTTCCTCTTGCAGGAACTGCTGACACACTCCAGCCACATGAGGTCTAGCATTGTCTTGCATTAGGAGGAACCCAGGGCCAACCGCACCAGCATATGGTCTCACAAGGGGTCTGAGGATCTCATCTCGGTACCTAATGACAGTCAGGCTACCTCTGGCGAGCACATGGAGGGCTGTGCGGCCCCCCAAAGAAATGCCACCCCACACCATGACTGACCCACCGCCAAACCGGTCATGCTGGGGGATGTTGCAGGCAACAGAACGTTCTCCACGGCGTCTCCAGACTGTCACGTCTGTCACATGTGCTCAGTGTGAACCTGCTTTCATCTGTGAAGAGCACAGGGCGCCAGTGGCGAATTTGCCAATCTTGGTGTTCTCTGGCAAATGCCAAACGTCCTGCACGGTGTTGGGCTGTAAGCACAACCCCCACCTGTGGACGTCGGGCCCTCATACCACCCTCATAGAGTCTGTTTCTGACCGTTTGAATAGACACATGCACATTTTTGGCCTGCTGGGGGTCATTTTGCAGGGCTCTGGCAGGGCTCCTCCTGCTCCTCCTTGCACAAAGGCGGAGGTAGCGGTCCTGCTGCTGGGTTGTTGCCCTCCTACGGCCTCCTCCACATCTCCTGATGTACTGTCCTGTCTCCTGGTAGCGCCTCCATGCTCTGGACACTACGCTGACAGACACAGCAAACCTTCTTGCCACAGCTCGCATTGATGTGCCATCCTGGATGAGCTGCACTACCTGAGCCACTTGGGTTGTAGACTCTGTCTCATGCTACCACTAGAGTGAAAGCACCACCAGCATTCAAAAGTGACCAAAACATTAGCCAGGAAGCATAGGAACTGAGAAGTGGTCTGTGGTCCCCACCTGCAGAAACACTCCTTTATTGGGGGTGTCTTGCTAATTGCCTATAATTTCCACCTGTTGTCTATCCCATTTGCATAACAGCATGTGAAATGTATTGTCAATCAGTGTTGCTTCCTAAGTGGACAGTTTGATTTCACAGAAGTGTGATTGACTTGGAGTTACATTGTGTTGTTTAAGTGTTCCCTTTATTTTATTGAGCAGTGTATTTAATAAAACGAGTCCTATATCAATATAACCTGAAAGGCCGCTCAGCAACTGCTCCAAAACCTCCATAAAAAAGCCAGGCTATGGTTTGCAACTGCACATGGGGACAAAGATCATACTTTTTGGTGAAATGTCCTCTGGTCTGATGAAACAAAAATAGAACTGAAAAAATCGGAGGCTTGCAAGCCGAAGAACACCATCCCAACCGTGAAGCACGGGGTGGCAGTATCATGTTGTGGGGGTGCTTTGCTGCAGCAGGGACGGGTGCACTTCACAAAATAGATGGCATTAAAAATAGATGAAAATTATGTGGATATATTGAAGCAACGTCTCAAGATATCAGTTAAAGTTAAAGCTTGGTCGCAAATGGGTCTTGAACAATGACCCCAAGCATACTTCCAAAGTTGTGGCAAAATGGCTTAAGGACAACGAAGTCAAGGTATTGGAGTGGCCATCACAAAGCCCTGATCTCAATCCTATAGAAAATGTATGTGCAGAACTGAAAAGGTGTGTGCAAGCAAGGAGGCCTACAAACCTGACTCAGTTACACAAATCAAATCAAATCAAATTGTATTGGTCACATACACATGGTTAGCAGATGTTAATGCGAGTGTAGCGAAATGCTTGTGCTTCTAGTTCCGACCGTGCAGTAATATCTAACAAGTAATCTAACAATTTCACAACAACTACCTTATACACACACAAGTGTAAAGGAATGAATAAGAATATGTACATATAAATATATGGATGAGCGATGGCCAAACGGCATAGGCAAGATGCAGTAGATGGTATAGAGTACAGTATATACATATGAGTAATGTAGGGTATGTAAACATTATATAAAGTGGCATTGTTTAAAGTGACTCATGATACATTTATTACATCCAATTTTTGGTTATTAAAGTGACTAGAGATTTGAGTCAGTATGTTGGCAGCAGACTAACAGTCTGATGGCCTTGATGGCAGTTTGCCCTCGGTGATGTGTTTTGCAGACCTCACTACCCTCTGGAGAGCCTTTCGGTTGTTTGCGGAGCATTTGCCGTACCTGGCGGTGATACAGCCCGACAGGACGCTCTCGATTGTGCATCTGTAAAAGTTTGTGAGTGTTTTTGGTGAGAAGCCAAATTTATTCAGCCTCCTGAGGTTGAAGAGGCGCTGTTGCACCTTCTTTACCAGCTCTGTCAGGAGGAATGGGCCAAAATTCAACCCATTTAAGCTTGTGGAAGGCTAAACACAACATTTGACCCAAGTGAAACAATTTAAAGGCAATACTACCAAATACACTCAATTAGTATGTATACTTCTGACCCACTGGGAATGTGGTGAAAGAAATAAAAGCTGAAATAAATCATTCTCTCTACTATTATTCTGACCTTTCACAGTCTTAAAATAAAGTGGTTTTCCTAACTGACCTAAGAGAGGGAATTTTTACTAGGATTAAATGTCAGGTATTGTGAAAAACTGAGTTTAAATGCATTTGACTAAGGTGTATGTAAACTTCCGACTTCAACTGTATATATATATATATATATATATATATATATATATATATAACACTGACATCACTGACACGTTCACCATGACCCATAGGATGTGTGCTTGTCTATGACACAGGAGATGCAAGGAAATTCAGCAGCTTACTGATGCATGCTGGAACAGGACTTGTTCTAGGAAGAAGCCACGTAGATCTACACAGCTAGTTCCAACCCTATGGAGGATCTAAAGTAGTGGAGGAGGTAGTTCACACCTCCAGTAATTTAGCCTTGTCCAGTGATGGTTCCCTGGTATATGACCACCTAACAGTGCACAGCTTCCAACCCTATGAAGTAACTTATTCTGCCATGTGACTTACAAGTCAAATGTCAACCCTTGGAGGAATAAATGAGCTTCTTGGCATGGTAGGGAGGAAGCAGTGCGGGTTTAATTGGTCCACCAAATCCCAGCGCCACAATTCTTCCATCCTTGCTATCACTGATATACCCCCGATCCAATTACGTCTGGCTTAGATACTACTGCTGCGACGGGTTTCAAAGCATCACAGACGCACAGCTCCTCCTTTCCCAGAACCCAATGGGACAATAGGCGGCGGACATCAAAGCTTTGTGGACGAGGGCTGGCTGACGCACCCATTGGAGCAACGACATACACACGCCAACGGAAGCATCGACACATACACCACAGAAACACACACACACACAAAACCACATAGAAAACACACACAGCCAATTCCCTGACCCCCTGTGTGTGTTTTACTCCTAGCTATTACATACAATTGATCAGAGACCAGACCTCCTGTCGTGGAAATTAATTTCAAAGTGGCAATCTGGAATTTAGATGCAATTTCCCATTTAGTATTCTGATCTGTATTTGCCCTGTAGAAAATTGGAAAGGTCTGCCTGTGGTTTTAATGTTCTATGGAGGGAGTCATCATTAATTATATCATCTATTTATTTTGGGGGAGCAAGAAGAGAGACAGAGAGAAAGAGTGAGATAGACAGAGAGAGAGAGCGAGAGGGAGAGAGAGAGAGAGAGAGAGAGAGAGAGATGGAGAGAGAGAATTTGAAGGATTTCTTAAGTTCAGGGTCAAGACCAATTGTATTGCTCATTCTATCTCTATCTAATCTGTTTCCTTATGATTGTTACCATGGACACAGAGTTGCCATAATTTTTACACCAGTAAATGGATAGGTTGTGTTCTGTTGAAGGTTGACAATGATGTCAATGCTAGGCCATGGCCTTGGTACTGCCAGCTCATGGCATGAAGGGGGGCTAGTGGCAAGCACAGCCGTGAAAGGAAGGAGAGAAGAGACTGACAAGAGAGGACATTAAAGAGTTGAGTATAAGTGCAAGACACACACACACACAAAGAACACACACATGTGCAGGCAAACACAGAAGCACAAAGGAACATACACACACACACACACAGTATCAGGAATCAAGGTAAGACCCACACACGCAGACTGTGTGAAGTAACAATGTTTATTATAACCACAGGGGCAGGAAAACGACAGGTCAAGGCAGGCAGGGGTCAATAATCCAGAGCAGAGGCCAAGGTACAGGATGGCAGGCAGGCTCAGGGTCAGAGACAGGCAGTGGTCAGGAGGGTGGGTACAGGGTCAGGACAGCAAAAAGTCAAAAACCAAGAGGACGAGAAAAGAGAGACTAGGGAAACAGGAGCTGAGACAAAATGCTGGTAGGCTTGAACAAACAAGACGAACTAACAACAGACAGAAAACACAGGTATAAATACACAGAGGGAAGATGGGCGGCACCTGGAGGGGGTGGAGCCAAACACAAGGACAGGTGGAACAGATCAGGGCGTGACAGTACCACCCCCCCCCCTGCCCCCCTCCTCTAGGGACGCGACCTGGCGTCCAGGATGTCTCTAGCGGAGACCCAGCACCTCTCCTCCGGGCCATAACCTTCCCAGTCAGCCAGGTACTGGGATCCCCTAACCTAGTAACCTGAGGTCGAAACTTCAGGAGGCGTCTCACCATGTACGTCGGTCAGCCGTCGATGAGACGAGGGAGAGGGGCGGGACTGGAAACAGGAAACAAGGGGCAGTCAAACATGGTTTTGATTCCAGACACAGAAAAGGTAGGAAAAATACGGAGGTTACAGGGCAACAGAGGACGAACAGCAGAGGGGCTAATGATCTTGGAGCGGGGGGGAAAGGTCTCGGCTTTTGGGCTAGTAGCCGCTGCACTATAGCGGTGAGCCAGCGCCTCAGGCTTGAGCTTCTTGGATACCGGTCGGTGCTGCGGAAGCGAAGTGGCCCGGGCTTTCACTAAACCCCTCCCAGAGGTCCTGGTACTCTGTTGAGCAGGCAGGGAGATGTCTGGGGCAATTTCCAAGCCCCCAGGAAGATGTCCCGGGGCAGGCAGAGCTGACTTCAGGCAATGAGTGTAGCAGACGGGCTCCAGCCCACAATGGCACCATTAGCCAAATCAATGGAGGGATTGTGTCGCTTGAGCCAAGAGAATCCCAATACCACGGGAACCTGCGGAGACTCAACCAGCAGGAATTGGATTGTCTCGTTGTGGTTCCCCGACACTCATAGGTTGACAAGGGTGGTCTGGTGCGTGACCTGGCCTATAGAGCGCCCGTCCAGTGCTCTAACACCCATGGGAATGGAGAAGAGTTGAGTGGGGATGCCCAGCTCGAATGCCAGGGTAACATCCATGAGACTCACATTGGCCCCCGAGTTGATGAGAACCTGGAGAGACTTGGACTGGTCGCCCCACAGCAGGATGGCATGGAGAGGGGGGCGAGTAAGGGGAGAAAAACAATTATCTAAGACCCACCAGAATACTCACTCCAACGAATGAGCTGGGTCTCTTGAAGGGACAGGTAGACAGTCAGTACCGCAATATAGACAACTCTGGCTGTTCAGTCTGCATATGCATTAGGCTGTAGGCAGTCTCGCCCTGCAGAGCTGCATCAGCTCGGGAAGAGGCAACTCGGCAGTCTTTGGAGGAACTCGGGTAAGCTCGGTCCTCTCGGGAACTTCCGTAGTTCATCAGATGCAAGGTGGAATCCTTGAGTAAGCAATTGGGACCACAATCAGACATCTTCTCCTTCCTGCGTTCCCGTAACCGTCCATCGATCTGGACTGTTAAGGCGATGAGTGGGACGAGGTCCGTCGGTAGTTCCCGGGCTGCAAGCTTGTCCTTTACCCGCGCCGATAATTCCTGCAGGAACGCTGCCAGCGTGCGGAACTCCACCACATAGTCTGCCACACTGAGGGAGCCTTGCCGAAGTTGGACTGACTTCCGGACAGCCTTTCTCCCGGACACCGGAGCCTCAAAAACAATTTTCACTTACGTCAGGTGGTGGAGAGAAGCATATTTAGTTTTTAAACAACACACAAAAAAACAGGTATGCTTAGATATGCAGGAAAAATACACATTGTTTTACATAGAATTAAGCATAATGATAATGGCTCTAGATTGCAGGAAACCGCTGTTTCAGGTGTTTAAAAAATGCGAAATTCTCTAACTTTCGGACGGGGAGGTTCGTGGACAATTACATAATTAGTCATGCTATCCTGTGTTTTACTGCTTAAAGAAAAGTCTCTTGTTATTTGCTCGTGTTTTTAAAAACCTGATACAAACTAGTCTTTGTGTGACTTAGCCATAAGACTGGGCGTATAGCTCAGATTCGTTTGGGTGCAACCGCAGCATGTGACATCCTGTGGGTTAACTATCCACACATGTATGGAAACTTGCAGAAAGGAGCACATTATAGTGCTTCCTGTTGTGAATGCAGTTAGACAACTAATTGCCTTTTACACACTATCTGCTGACTGCCACGTATACAAAAAGGATGTGCTTCTCTATAAAAGCTGAGAACCGACACTGTTCGTTGGGCCTTAACCTCTAGTGACTCCCAAACCCGCATGCGGGAGCGTAATCATCGCCTGAAACTAATTAGCATAACGCAGCGGACATAAATATCTCTAGAAAATATTCCTATTCATGAAAATCACAAATGAAATATATTGAGACACAGCTTAGCCTTTTGTTAATCACACTGTCATCTCAGATTTTCAAAATATGCTTTACAGCCAACGCTAGACAAGCATTTGTGTAAGTTTTTCATGGCATCTGCTAGCAGCAGGCAACATTTTCACAAACAATAAGAAAAGCAATCAAATTAAATAATTTACCTTTGAAGAACTTCGGATGATTTCACTCAGGAGACTCCCAGTTAGATAGCAAATGTTCCTTTTTTCCAAAAATATTATTTTTGTAGGCGAAATAGCTCCCGTTATGCGTTATGCTAATTAGTTTGAGGCGATGATTACGCTCCCAGATCCGGGTTTGAGAGTCACAAGAAGTTTTAAGGGTGAGACAGATTTTCTTAAACGCAATTGGGGAAAGTTCTGTGGTCTTTTAAAATAATTTTCTAGGAATAGGTCACGTGTTAGAGATACCAGGACAGAGTCCTGATAAAAGAGATACCAGAGTAAGATCCTAAGGTACTATAGAGATACTAGGACAATGTCCTGAAGTAATATACCTTGGGTTATGATCGTAAGATGTACATGCATGAGCTATGTAAAGAGATACCAGGACAGGGTTCCGATGAAAATGTTCCAGGACAAGGTCCTGAAGAAGTAAGAAAATATTCCTGCAGGTTGGAAAAACAGTGTAAAAGTCAATTAATTAGTCAATGTACTGGTAAAACAGTTGGTTATGATTGGGAAACCAGCTATAAATGTAAACCCTACACGGAAATGTGCATAGGCAAAACCATGTGGGTAACATTTTTGAAATTACATCCAGTAATGTAAAAATATTTTAATGAAGAAGAAATGTACATTTTTAAATTCTAAGAAAGGAAGACATTCCAAACCAAATACTGTTTGTGGTGTGTGTTTGTTTTTGTTTCCTGAATGCGTGTGTATTGACGAGAGATTTATATTATGGACAGAAGATGGACCGTATTTTGGTAATATGCGTTGTCAACAACAGTGATATTTGAAGCGTGTGACAGGTATAAGACATTAGGTCTCCCATATTCTCCAGTAGCAAATTTGCAGACGCTTCAGTATTAGTTCTAATGCAGGGTATCAAAACCGTGCCCAATTAAAAGGCACAAATACCATAACTACTCTATATAACTACTCTACTGCTATATAACTACACAATGGCTATTGACTTGATTGTTCACGTGATTCTTAGCTTAGCTAAAGGGCATAGTCATTGTGTGTTCTCAATGGGCATTGCTAATTGGGGTGCTTTGTAAATTAGCTCTGGCTATCTGCTCCGATTTCAGAGCACTCTCGTCTGAATGTACCAGAGTGTAGAATAACTGTTGAATTTACGGACCCATTGAATATGGCCGGTGTCAGTAAACATTGGGGGAAAAATAACGTAATTAAATTGTTGCCAGCAAAACAGTAAGTCACCAACGCTTTTGAAAACATGTAAAAAGCTTAACCAGCTCTGCTAGGGTGAGTAAAGTGGTCAGAGTGAGGTGTTCTTTTATTTGTGTCTGGAAGTAGCTAGCAAGCTACTTGACTGCTTGACTGCCTTTGTGACCCACACAAAGGCGGTCTGAACGGTCTGAATTTACGAACACACCGTTCGAACACAGCTGCAAAAACATTGGGTGAGTACATTGGTAGAACGTGTACGTCTGCTTTGATGGCAGGTTTGAAACCTGTTATCAAAACGGATATTGTGGGGGTAGCGTAAGAATACTGAAGTGGAGTGTGTGGAGCTGATGGTCATTGGAAAAGTGAGTGTAGGGGCAATAGAGCTTGTAATTGGCTACATTTATGACAGGAAAATTATTGTTATTACTTTGCTTCATGCCGCGTTGAAACAATCGCTAAGTTTGTACATTTCATGGTTCTGTGTTGGGACAGAAACTCACATGCCAGACATCACCCCTCATTAGTAAACTATTTGACAAAGCAGAGGTCGCGAAGGACATTACACGGGATCGACTAGGAAGAATGCGTTCTTTGGCACACGACCAAACACTCCTCACACTCAGGAAAACCTTTTTATTTTATTTAGTCTTATTCTGAATAGATGTATAGAATTGAAGAACGGGAGGAGAGGCCACAAGAAGACCAAAACGGTTAATGAGTGGACGGAGGACAGTGTCCTCCCTGTGAACAGAAGTTATCATGTTTGTTTTGACTGTAATTTAAAACTTTTTAATAGGAAAGTTTGGACTGATTAAGATTTAACAAAGTGAAAACTAACTAAATGTTTGTTTCTGCCCTACGTTTTACCAGACACACCAGCATGCACACACAACTCACTTGTGTTTATTAAGTGGTGTTAATACAGTGTTTGATTGATTGTGTGGAGTCTTTTAAACCTCTCTAGGGTATGTGGGACGCGTCCCACCTGGTCAACATCCAGTGAGATTGCAGAGCGCCAAATTCAAATACAGAAATACTCATTTTAAAAATTCAGAAAAGATACAACTATTTTACATAGGTTTAAAGATTAACTTCTTGTGAATCCAACCACGGTGTCAGATTTAAAAAATGCTTTACGGCGAAAGCATACCTCACAATTATTTGAGAACATAGCCCAGCAGACAAATCATTACAAGCAGTAACCAGCTACGTAGGAGAGTTACACAAGTCAGAAATAGAGATAAAATTAATCACTTACCTTTGATGATCTTCATATGATTGCACTCAGAAGACATTAATTTATTCAATAAATGTTCCTTTTGTTCGATGAAGTCTCTCTTTTTATCCGAAAAACCGCGATTTGTTTGCATGTTTTCTTCAGTCATCCACAGGCTCAAACACAGTCACAACAGGCATACAAGAAAAATCCTAATTGTATCTGTAAAGTTCATAGAAACATGTCAAACGATGTTTATATTCAATCCTCAGGTTGTTTTTAGCCTAAATAATCGATAATATTTCAACCGGACAATAACATTGTCAATATAAAAGGTAAACAAGAAAGGCAATCTCTCAGTCGTGCGCATGAAAAAGCTCTGTGACACGGCAGGGTCCACTCATTCAGACTGCTCTTACTCCCTCATTTTTCAGAATACAAGCCTGAAACAATTTCTAAAGACTGTTGACATCTAGTGGGAGGCATAGGAACTGCAATTTGAGTCCTAAATCAATGGATACTGTAATGGCATTGAATAGAAAATGACACACAAAAAAAGTCCTACTTCCTGAATGGATATTTCTCAGGTTTTCGCCTGCCAAATCAGTTATGTTTATACTCACAGACATTATTCTAACAGTTTTTGAAACTTTAGAGTGTGGTCTATCCAAATCTACTAATAGGAAAATGGACAAGACATAGTGGACTGTAAAGGACAAGTGGAGGCTCAGGTGAGAAACATCATCAAGGCCATCCACTTTGAACATGTGCCATTGGGAGGACGAACTGAAACACAATCTGAAGAAGAACATGAAGACACGCCAGAAGATGAGTGCCGAGAAAGACCGGGTGGTCAACCGTGCCCGTGATTGAATTAGGCTTATCCAAAATGGTTTATTTGGGGTACCATGTGGATTGGTGGTGGTCTGCCCACTGCGAAATGTATAATAATTTAGACTAGGAATGCATTGAGATACCAATCTGTCATTACCAGAAGTGATGAGAATAGTTCATGCTGGGAATAAGATGAATAAACTGTTTGTACATGTACATTCTAACCGTATCAATGTGTGCTAAGTTGACGGTCTTGAATTTGAGTGATAGACTCAACGTGGAGACTTGAAGGCTGTCTTTCCAAATTTGGGTTGTATAACATTGATAGTAGGGGTATTGTTTAACCATGTTATCAGAATTCTAATACTAAAGCGCATCAATACATATGGCTTTCTGGATGATACAGTACAATTGGCTTGAGCATGTTTTAGTATGTTTATAACTATGTAAGTGGACTAACCGTAGTGACTAACGTGTTATGGGTTAGATAGAATGATTTATGTGCAAGTATATTTGTAGCCGAAGGCTAAGTACATACGGGGCATATGTTTGAGACAGAATGTGTACAGTAGAGTTTACAGAATGATAGGTGACCATTGCTATACATTCATAGACCAGGGTGAGGGTAACTTGACTGTAGTAGTGAAGCATCTGAAAGACATGACACTGTTAATTGGGCCTTAACTGCACAACTGTTGAAGTGCATAGCTAATCTTATCAAAAAAAGTTGTTTTGAAGGATACAGTCTCTCTCCTTTTGGTTAGAAATGCCCACCCCTTTGGGGTGCATGACCCCCCCCTGTACATGCAAATGCATACACAAATATGCATGTATACAAGCACCCACACACACACTCCCCTTATTGACCATGTTTTTCTAGTGCTCTTTAATCTACCGCAAACACATTTCCCACAGTGATGTCGTCAAAACTTGATACTTGTCTGAACCAAATTGAGCAGCAAGCAGCGACAACACTCAGTATAATGGTGACAAAGGCACGGTAGTTTTTTCATTAACACATGCTGGGCTATGGTGGAGAAACACTGCACAACACACAGTGCATTCATAAAGTATTCAGACCCCTTCCCCTTTTCCACATTTTGTTAAGTTACAGCCTTATTGTAAAATTGATTAAATAAAAAAAAATATCATCAATCTACACACAATACCTCATAATAAAATAAAAAACAGAAATACCTTATTTACAGTATTCAGACCCTTTGCTATGAGACTCGAAATTGAGCTCAGGTGCATCCTGTTTCCATTGATCATCCTTGAGATGTTTCTACAACATGATTTGAGTCAGCCTGTGGTAAATTCAATTGATTGGACACGATTTGGAAAGACACATACCCATCTATAAAAGGTCCCACAGTTTACAGTGCATGTCAGAGCAGAAACCATGCCATGTGTCACGCCGTGATCTGTTTCACCTGTCTTAGTGATTGTCTCCACCTACCTCCAGGTGCCACCCATTTTCCCCATTATTCCCAGGGTATGTATTCCTGTGTTCTCTGTTTGTCTGTTGCCAGTTCATCTTGTCTTGTCAAGTCAACCAGCATGTTTTTCCGTGCTCCTGCTTTTTCCAAGTCTCTGTTTTCCAGTCCTCCCGGTTCTGACCTGTTCTGCCTGCCCCGATACTGAGCCCGCCTGCCTGACCATTCAGCCTGCCCTGACCTCAAGCCTGCCTGCCACTCTGCACCTCCTGGACTCTGACCTGGTTTATGATCTTCTGCCTGTCCACGACCTGTCTCTTGCCTGCCCCTTGTTTTATAATAAATATCAGCGACTCGAACCATCTAACTCCCGTGTCTGCATCTGGGTCTCGCCCTGTATCGTTATACCGTGAGGTCGAAGGAATTGTTCGTAGAACTCTGGGACAGGATTGTGTCAAGGCACAGATCTGGGGAAGGGTACCAAGAACACAGTGGCCTCCATCATTCTTAAATGGAGGAAGTTTGGAACCACCAAGACTCTTCCTAGAGCTGGCTGTCCGGCAAAACTGAAAAATCAGGGGAGAAGAGCCTTTGTCAGGGAGATGACCAAGAACCCGATGGTCACTCTGACAGAGATCCAGAGTTCCTCTGTGGAGAAGGTCATCCATCTCTGCAGCACTCCACCAATCAGGCCTTTATGGTAGACTGACCAGACTGAAGCCACTCCTCAGTAAAAGGGGCATGACAAAAGAGAGCCTGTAATGCGCCTTCCTCTTTTGGACGTTAAACAAGGCGACACTCCATCTTAACTCCTCCTCCACATTTACTGGATTGGTTGAATAGTGCAGAAAAATACCTCCCTGACAGTTCTTTTTTAAATTCTGGTCAAGACCAGTATGTAGGGGATCTAGTTTCAGGCATTTTCTGTTGTTGTTGTATTTTTCACCTTTCTTTAACCAGGTAGGACAGTTGAGAACAAGTTCTTATTTACAACTGCGACCTGATCAAGATAAAGCAAAGCAGTGCGACACAAACAACAACACAGAGTTACACATGGAATAAACAAGCCTACAGTCAATAACACAATAGAAAAAATAAAGTCTATATACTGTGTGCAAATGGCGTGACGAGGTAAGGAAATAAATAGGCCATAGTAGCAAGTAATTACAATTTAGCAAATTAACACTGGAGTGATATATGAGCAGATGATGATGTGCATGTAGAAATACTGATGTACAAAAGAGCAGAAAAGGAAATAAAAACAATATGGGGATGAGGTAGGTAGATTGGATGGACTATTTACACATGGGCTATGTACAGCTGGAGCAATCGGTTAGCTGCTCGGATAGCTGATGTTTAAAGTTAGTGCGGGAAATATAAGTCTCCAGCTTCAGCGATTTTTGCAATTCGTTCCAGTCATTGTCAGCAGAGATCTGGAAGGAAAGGCTGCCAAAGGAGGTGTTGGCTTTGCGTGGCTTTGGCTTTGCGTGATACGGGTACGTTTTGTTATCATGACCAGTGAGCTGAGATAAGGCAGACCTTTACCTAGCAAAGACTTATAGATGACCGGAACCAGGGGGTCTGGCGACGAATATGTAGCGAGGGCCAGCCAACTAGAGCATACAGGTCGTAGTGGTGGGTGGTATATGGGGCATTGGTGACAAAACAGATGGCACTGTGATAGACTGCATCCAGTTTGCTGAGTAGAGTGTTGGAGTGTATTTTGAGTGTATTTTGTAAAAGACATCGCCGAAGTCCAGTATCGGTAGGATAGTCAGTTTTACGAGGGTAAAACGGCATGAGTGAAGGATGCTTTGTTGCAAAATAGAAAGACTAATTTTGGATTGGAGATGCGTAATATGAGTCTGGAAGGAGAGTTTACAGTCTAGCCAGACATCTAAGTATTTGTAGTTGTCCACATATTCTAAGTCAGAACCGTCCAAAGTAGTGATGCTAGTCAGGCGGGCGAGTGCGGGCAGCGAACGGTTGAAAAGCATGCATTTAGTTTTACTAGTGTTTAAGAGCAGTTGGAGGCCACGGAAGGAGTGTTGTATTGCATTGAAGATTGTTTGGAGGTTTGCTTACACAGTGTCCAAAGAATGGCCAGATGCATACAGAATTATGTCGTCTGCATAGAGGTGGATCTGGGAATCACCTGCAGCAAGAGTGAAAACAGCAGAGGTGTTTTTGGAGGGCAAGTTGGTCAGGATAATATCTATGTTTATGGATTTAGGGTTGTACCTGGTGGGTTCGTTGATAATTTGTGTGAGATTGAGGGAAAATATCTTAGATTGCAGGACATCCGGGGTGATAAGCATACCCCAGTTTAGGCTATCTCTGCAGTAGATTGAAAGTCCTCCCCCTTTGGCAGTTCTGTCTTGACGGAAAATGTTGTAGCTGGGAATTCCGTTAATTTTAAAATGGAAAAGAGATTGAAGATAACTTGAAATATATACAAAAAAATACAAAAAATAGAAAATGTACAGGGGAGAACGACAAACCACGTCTGCACTGCTACGCCATCTTGGGTGGAACGCTTGCTACGTTAGGTTAGCCGAGTCTGGCGACAAGTAGTGTCTATCTATTAAGCTGTCCGTGGTGCGGAAATGTTCTACCCTCAAATTGTTTACCAAAGTTACACCAGTAATGTTGGGGTACTGACCAAAAGTATGAGCTGAAATGCACTGTTCCAATTATTGTAGAAATGTTAGGGTTAACTAAACAACTAAATAAGCTTTTCTTCTGTAACTGCACAACAAGGGTGGCAGGTAGCCTCGCGGTTAGGAGGCCAGTAACCGAAAGTTTGCTGGTTAAAATCCCAGAGCCGACTAGACGAAAAATCTGTTGATGTGCCCTTGAGCGAGGTACTTAACCCTAATTGCTCCAGGGTCGCTGTCAATAATGGCCGATCCCTGGCTGTCACCCCACTCTCCGAGGCTGTCTCAGGTGGATTGGGATATCCAAATAACTCATTTCTAATGCACATGTACATGTGCGAAATAGGACAAATGTAAGCGCCCATCTGAGTATTATCTTAACATGATGAGAATGCTGCAAATCTGCCAGTCAATTTTACCTCCAGGACTGAAACACAGTCTGAGGTCAGTGGCCCCACTGTCCATAACTATTAACTGTCCAATGTGCTGAAATTCTCTGCCCCTCAAATTGTGAGCCATAGCTACAACAGATACACCAGCAATGTCAGGATTAACTTCACCAAACATTCAAAACAGGATTTATTTTGACAGAGATTTTAAAAACAGCCTTTTGTTGTCCATCTCCATCTGATGTGCATATTGATTTTTTTACAGCTTGTTCCGTGGTAGTGACATTTGCTAAGCTTGTCCCTTGATGTCCCAGTGCAAAGACATGAATGTTCAGACCTGGATCTGAAAGGTCACATCATATTGATTCATGGCAGAAGACATCAGCCCCATTATTTAATGGGCAGCACAGCAGGAGACTGCCCAAATGTTGGAATCATGCTTAGCATTGATGCAGGCTGATCAAGTCACATGGTGACCATACAGTATCTTGATTCACTTGATAGTCTAAGAATGTTTCCATTTGGTTGTTGTTTCTAAAGTAATTACTCAGGAATGTATTTGTAATACATATGTAATCGTTCTTGACTTTATCACTTTGTAAATTCACAGTTGCTCATGTTTTGTTTAGTTGAAGTTCAAGCTGAAGTTTATAGCTTGATGTTGATTACATTTTGCTTTCATGCATAGGCCTAAAGGATATAACTGGTAATATTTCCCCTGCTTCGATCCTGTTCCACTTGGTCTCGACCAGAACAGAGGAGTAGTTGTGTGTGTGGGTGAGTTTGTGACTGAGGCGTGTTCAGAGTGTGTAGCCCAGTCGATGCCCTCGGCGTCCCTTGATGTGGAGGTCAGTTAGACGCGCACTGTTGCAGACAGACAAAACATATTGCAGTTGACCATAACAGCCTTATACAGAGTACACCGTTTGAAGACCAATTCTATTCAATGTGAGCTTATTCGAAAGCACCTTCTTCTTAACGCGCTCTGTGAGGGGCGTATTTTGAGACGAAGGGAGGTTGCGCATTGAACGCAGCGTCGTAAACTATTTTGCTATCCAGCCCCAGCCAAAGGTTTGTGGATTTTATTTGTTCGTTTGCACACCCGTTCAAATCCACTTTTCAACTGTGCGCCTTTTTGGTTAACACAATTTGAACTCTAACAGAGAGGTGAACATGGGTTTATTTATTTTGGACAAGCGCGGAAAGGTGAAGGATAACGCCATATGTTTATTGTAACGGATAATAATAACGGACATTTGGACTTGATGGCCAAAGAGCCTTGACAACTGTTGATGGTTACTGTTGTGTTTGTTCTTCGATGAATTTTCACAATGACAGGTGACCAGCTGTTGAATCTCCGAGGAAAACTCTCCTCATTTTCTCTCTGGCTATCTCTGCTCTCTATCCCCGCAGCCTCCGACTCTATTTCACCAGAGTTTCTATCCTGAACCTGTTTGTTATTTTACACGATAAACATTACGATGGATAATGAGGAATGTGTAATTTGTTACATAATAAAACGATGCGGCGAGTTCCCAGCACCTGTTGAACAGTGACAAGCCTACATTATGGCCTACCGGAGCGGCTGCTGTTGTGGCTTCGGTCCCTTCAACGAGGATAACGCCAGGTTCCTAATGTTAGCGGTGTTTATAATCCTCTACCTCCTCTGCGGTGCCGCTGTCTTTTCAGCACTGGAACAGCCGATGGAAGCAGAGGCGAAGGACCGCTGGGCGCAGCGTTTTGAACAGTTTAGCCAAAAGAATAACCTGAGCAAGAAGGAGCTGGACAACTTCTTGAGGAACTACGAGGAGGCGAACTTGGCCGGGATTCGCGTGGACACTATCAGACCTCGGTGGGATTTTACCGGCGCGTTCTACTTCGTGGGGACTGTGGTCTCGACCATAGGTGATATTTTATGTAGTTTATAGATTCTCTCATTATCACATATGACACATCATATCCAACACCATGAATCAAAGCTGAAAGCAGGAGATAATCAATTTTATATTTAACTTACTTGGGACAAAATTGCTGTTCATATTTTTTGGCACTCCAAAACGTGTAGTTTTTAGGAGTAATCTTAAAGGGAAATTAGGCTATGCTATGCTCTTATGAATTATTTTCAATAATTCCACAACTAGAACAATCACAGCCAACTAAATGATGTTTCAATATGCATGCCTATCAAGTTTTAATTCGTCTTATTGTGTGTAATGTAATTGGTTTCAATATGAAGCCCTGTTAAATTAGTGCTGCCTGGAGTGCCAATTACTAGGAAACTCCAGCAACTCTCTGTCTCTTCCTCTCTGTCTGAATGATATGAGACTGTGTTGGCAAACAAAAGCCTGGTGAAGAGGGGATGTTTATGACTCACAAGCCAATCTTATCTCTGATCTTTTGTAGCTAAGCCACACAGCTAAAAGCCTTAATGCCTCTAGATTACTTTATTACATGTCAAGAAAGAAAATAAATGGATTTGGAGGAACTTAGCTAATGCATTTGTATTCAGTACAGATATGCTAAATACATACTTACTGTACTTAGATAAGGGGACAAAAGGAAGCCCTACTTTTTTTCTTTGGGGGGGCAGCCAGTGAATGGAAGTAAATGGAGTGATCCCTTTTCACCTCTGACTGCTCATTGTTAAATGCAGTGTGAAATGGAACGTGGTCATCATGGAACAGAGGGAGCATGTAGTCAAGGGCTGGAATGGATGGACTCATCATGAGATTCATCACAGCTCGGCTCACACTGTCCATCAGATAAGAGCTGTGTGTGTGTGTGTGTGTGTGTGTGTGTGTGTGTGTGTGTGTGTGTGTGTGTGTGTGTGTGTGTGTGTGTGTGTGTGTGTGTGTGTGTGTGTGTGTGTGTGTGTGTGTGTGTGTGTGTGTGTGTGTGTGTGATTCTGTGGGTCCTCCATTGGTCTGAAAGTAGGCATTCCTAGTGTAGTATAAAGGGGTGGGGCGAGAATGAGAAAAGACGTGATAAAGGATGGTAAAGAGGGAGGAGGAGAGAGGGAAGTAAGAAAGGTATAGAGGAAGAGAAGTAAAAAGGGAGGGTTAAGTGTGTTAGAGAGAAGTCAATTAAAAAGAATTATGAAGAGAGAGCGATGAGGGGATGTCTAGAAAGAGAGAAGGCGAAGAATCAAGAATAATATTATTCTTGTCACCATTAGCAACCCTGTAGGCGAGTGAGTGAGTGGCTGAGGAGGCATTGTGCATGTGACTGAATGGTGCTTCACTCCACTCAGGGCAGAGGGAGGGAGGGTGTGCTTGTTAACAACCAATTAACCGTCAACATTGAACAAACTCTGAGCTTACTTACTGTACAGATGCTAAAACACGCACACAAAAAGCCAGAGGAAGGCTGTCGTGTTTGTGTGTTTGTGTGCGTGCTTGACACTTCTATTTGGGGCCTGTCTTGTGTGAGCGTTGCTTCAACTTATGTGCTTTTCCACCTGTCTGTGAAAGCTGACAGTATACATTATGCTCAGGCTGACTGATTTAGGATTGTGAATAAACAGGATTTGAAATAAAACAAAAAATCATACTGCATTGTTCAGTGTGATTCAGTATTGTATTGTCACACTGTTGTTTTCTAATGGTAATGATTCTACCATCTGTCCAATCATGGTGTAATTAGTAATAAATTCAAGCAAAAACATAATTACTAGTTTTGACCTGTACTGTTTTCTTTATAATAACATATCCCTCCATCTTCATGTTTTCCAGGGTTTGGAATGACGACGCCAGCGACCATCAGTGGTAAGATCTTCCTCATCTTCTACGGCCTGATCGGCTGTGCCTCGACCATCTTGTTCTTCAACCTCTTCCTAGAGCGCGTCATCACCGTCATCGCCTTCGTCCTCAAGTCCTGCCACGAGCGTCGCCACCTTCGCAAGGCCGTGCTTCCGCAAAATGGCCGCCGACGCCTCTCCGAGGGCAGCGGAAGAGGCGGCAGGGGAGAGGGGCTGGCTGGGTGGAAGCCCTCGGTGTACTGTGTGATGTTGATCCTGGGCGCCGCCGCCATCTTGGTATCCTGCTGTGCCTCGGCCATGTACTCTGCTGTAGAAGGCTGGGGCTACCTGGATTCTCTGTACTACTGCTTCGTAGCGTTCAGCACCATTGGGTTTGGGGACATGGTGAGCAGCCAGATGTTTGCGTACGACGAGGGGAATGAGAGCCAGACGGCGTACCGGGTGGGTAACTTCCTGTTTATTCTGACAGGAGTTTGCTGTATCTACTCCCTGTTCAACGTCATCTCCATCGTCATCAAACAGGTATATGCTCATAATACTTCAGCTCTTATTGCCTTTGGTTTAACCAGGTAAGTCATTGAGGGAAAAAAAACTCTCGATAATGACCTGATAATGGCCTGATAATGACCTGATAATGACCTGATAATGGCCTGATAATGACCTGATAATGACCTGATAATGGCCTGATAATGACCTGATAATGACCTGATAATGGCCTGATAATGGCCTGATAATGGCCTGCCTGATAATGGCCTGATAATGACCTGATAATGACCTGATAATGGCCTGATAATGACCTGATAATGACCTGATAATGGCCTGATAATGACCTGATAATGACCTGATAATGGCCTGCATCATCATCAACCGGTGGGATTGTAAAGTAAAGTAGTGACTTTGGGTGTTTTGAAAAGCACTTGTGAATAAAAGTTATTATTGTAGCCATTCATTTTGGAATCGTAAAAAAAAACAAAAATTGTATTCAGAAAAATGTAATGTAAGCTTAGTCTCTAAGACTTTTATGATAGCATCGCCATTGATAATTTATGTTGGGACTTTGAGGTGCTGAACTGGCTGCTGAGGAGGCTGGAGGTGCCATGTCGCTGCCCAGGGAGGGGGCGCCACCAACCGCACCCCAGACACCCCCGCAGGAACGTGGTAGTGCCCGGACACCTGAGGGCCAGGCGGGACCTGTCCATCGAGACGGACGCGGTGAACGACAGCGAGGCGGACGGACGGAGGATGTCTGGAGAGATGATCTCCATGAAAGACTTCTTGGCTGCCAATAAGGTGAGGAGAAGACATGAACATGTATGCGTCCACTACTTACAGTTTACGACTGTTCCCAGATCAGACTTTGTGCAGATGTGAAATACATGAGGCGTGTTCACATATAGCTATCGGATCCAGATCCTGCAGTGTTTGGTACCCTGATCCTCTATATCCGGCCATTTAATTGCATAAGTGAAGTGCAAACGAATCGTGGTTCCTGCCCGTGTGGTCGTTCCAGGAAACGTTGATGCTGTATCATTAGATTTATTTTTACTGCTTTATTGCTGTACCCTGCGCTTGTTCTACATTTATCTGGTCATGAATGAGTTTCTCTCCATTCATCAGGTGAACCTGGCCATCATGCAGAAGCAGCTGTCAGAGATGGCTAACGGTCACCCTCGCCAGTCAAGCTCCAGCTCCCGCCACAATGGCTTCTCCGGAGGGGTGGGCGCCCTGGGCATCATGAACAACCGCCTGGCAGAGACCAGCGTGGACAGATAGGCCTACACCTACGTATACACATAAGTCAGACTGATTGACTGGCCAGAGAGACAGTCACAAGAAATCAGGACTTCCTCTAAAAATACATTGGTTTTAATTGAACAAATAGAGAAATGTACAATACCCAACTCAATTCCAGGAGAATAATTGACCCCATGACCCAATTGGCCAGGCCACATCAGTTCAGAATATGTCACGTACACCCGCACATCCAATCAAGCTGCGAAGGGAAAGGAAGTGCAGTGGCATTCAGTGTGCAAGAAGTTTGCCGTTTCATAACTGTAGGGACAATGAAATACAATACGTCTGCCCTACTTAATCAAGCTGTCCATCGCAGGAGAATAATTGACCTGAAGTACCAACCTATACCGCAACGAGGTTCCACTGTAAGAGAACTCTGCCTGCCGCCACCCATTCTTCTCTGATGCATGCTGGTTCATCAGGCAGTGTCTATGTGCGTGCGTGCATGAGTGTGTTGGTGTGCGCGCGTCTCCTTCACCCACATCTGGATCACAACCAACTGTAGCTACTGCTGGAATCTGGTGGTTAGTTACTGAGGCAGTTTCCATGGTGACACGACAGAATACAGAAAGCTACCCAAAGACATTGTAGCTGAGTGGTTTCAAACTACCCTATGGTATTCTTCATATCACTAGCGAATAACAGCTAGCCAACAGACTGCTCATCACCACGACTACAAACACCCTATACTGTCATCTTGATCAAGAAGACCCAACGCTCGCCTGCTTTTCAGAGAAAACACCTAGAGGAGAAGTAGCCTTCTGAGAAAAATACTGAATTTCCACTGTGTGTAAGAAACCGCAACCAATCTATAAGGGGAGACAGCCTTATGAAAAGGCAGGCAAGACTTCTAGAGACAGCTGAATGTGGCAAACAGAAACACTGTCTAAATACCATGCTTCTGTCTGAGTGGTTATGGCTACAGACTTGTTATGTTCATCAGCTGTAATGGGTTTTCTATTGCACTGCCACCTCTAACTTGTTATCTGTTATGTTTGAGACATAGTGCAATGGACAATAACACCCAGCACAGCACAGCACTGCACCATTACAAACTAATGGATATCTATTTATTCTATCCAAAATGAAAAACAGCGTATTATCCGAGGGCTGTTATCTTGCTGTTTCACCACACTATGTGGAAGCACCATAAGACAGCAGCATACGGACTCTAACAATGAAGTATCACTCTTTTGTCCATATCTATCTGGACCTGGCCAGCATGCTCATATTAATGCTATGAAAAACAAGTCTCTCTCTAAGGTTATTTCAGGGCCTTTTTCTCATTCTTTCCATGACAGAGGTGTTATGTTCTCATTCTATTCTGAAACTGGAACGACAGAAAGAGAGAGACAAGTGAGAAAGGGATCTGTGAGAAAAAAAAATGGCCGGTTGGGTGAAAGACAAAACGGTGAAGTAGAAATGGACAGATCTGTGAAAAGGAGAGCCAGTTTTGGGGAAAGAAAGCAGTAATGAGCAGAAAGGGAGAGAGAGAGAGAGAGGGAGAGAGAGAGAGAGAGAGAGAAGAGCAGAACTGTTCAGATCACAGTCTACATTATGGATTGGGTTGGAGCAGGGGCGACATACGCCTCTTCACACGCCTTGTTGAACGCACCGGAGAAGATGCTCAAATTATACATGGTGCTAGTGAGACAGACTCCTACAGATTTACGTCACAGCGAGCTTTCGTGCTGAATGTCTCAATACCCAGCTAGTTATTCCGAAAAGCCGTAGAGAAAAGAAAAAGCCCATTTATCATGTCTTCCCTGTTACCTCTAATAACGCACTACAGTGGAGAAGCAGTATAACAGGTGTGGCGGTCTGAATACAGCATAGCCCACAGTATGAGTCAGCAAATTAATGTGACCTGATCTTTTTGTACCAAATGGTGATCTAATTTCATGTCACGATTTGAAACGGTGGTACAGTATATTATTGAGAACTCTGCTACTTATTGTCACTAGCAGATTTGTTTTTGAAACAACCAATGTATCATTGGGTGACTATACTGTTGACAAAGAAATTACAACTAACTGTAGAGTACTGACAAGAATGTGACAGAAAAAAATATGGATACGCCTGAAATTATCTTGTCTGGTGGTCTTGTTTGTATGTTGTCCCGTTGGGACAAAATTTATCACAGAGAGAACAGTAGTTGGCTAGCCACTACCAGGCTTTCACCAACATGAGCGAGACCTGGGAGCCGAGGCTAGTAGTTGCCTATTGTCCCTCAGGAGGGAGGCAGAGAGAGGGTGAGTGAGCCTCTTCACCGCTGCCAAGCAAACAGGAGGTGTGAGAAGAGAAGGTGACTCACTGCGTTATTCAAAGCTCCTGGCAAATCACATGTAGTCACAATAGCTCTTTGTGGAGTTCCTAGCTGGAGTTGAGTGTTAAGTGGCTGCCCCTCACTATTCCCTTTATGCCCATTCCCAAGAACACTGCCGCCACACTGGATAAACACATATAGCTAACATAAATACAGATGACTTGAGATATGACGAAATAGAGATGAGGTGTTGAAAAGCTAGAGACTGGAGATGTTCTTCCTATTGGGGCCATGGGGTTGTAATGTCCCTGCACGTGTAACAACAAGAATGTTAAAAGGTGCTGGCATACTAGAGCTAGATAGGCTATTTTGAGTCTGGTGTGGTTAATGCTTGTCCGGGGTAAAACAGTCTTACAAAGGCTCTTGAATTAGACCAGACAGATGCACATGAGGTGATGACTGGCGTAGAAAGACTGGCTTATTCATTAGATTAGTAAAACCTCAGTCATCATGTGAATAGGAGTAAATTGCTGCAACAAGAAGTATATCAATCACAATCCCATTATGAAGCATGTGCGAATGAGGGTGAGCGCAGAGAGCTGAGAGAAATGGTGGGAGTTGTGCATAATCTCAATGGCTTATGAGAGCTCCCATGTGGCTATTGGGTAGAAGTGAATTAGGATACAGTATGATTAACATACGGTATCTGTGAGTCATCATCTCAATTCAATGCATAGGCCTAGTCGAGTAAATAGTCACATCCGGCTTTCACTCCAAATCAAGGCCTGGCAAAGAAGCAAAAGAATAATCAGATATTCAGCCTCTAAACATTTAATCCACTTTTTTTGTTACAGTATGTGCCAAGAGGAAGTCATAAATCGGTATAATAGATTGGGGGTCAAAGCCAAAGAACATGAAGTTGATCAATCCCAATCGAGAGAGGAGCTGATTTATTTTGTTTATGACAGTAAAACATTCTCATGGCTATAACATTTGTTAGCGCCTTCAATTCTTGCACATTTTATCATAAAAATGTATATTTCAACACCGAACTGCTAAACTTGGAACCAATCAGAACTCCTGTACATACCCCTTGTGATCAATGCAGCCAATGGCCTGCTCCTAAGATGTAAACAGAGCCTGGTGAAAACTCAAGCTGCTGTCTGTCTGTCTGTGTGTGATGAGCTCCCAAAGACTGAAATAAGATACATATGTTTTCGAGTGCACTTGAAATATGCAGCATGCAATATGAATTCTCTTGATCGTACGAAGACGCAACTCCGTTGACCATTTTACCAATTTAGTGAAAGTTAGCCAATGTTAGTTTGACTAGCCTAGCCAGCTACTGTAACCGTCAATGTGCCTGCTCAGGAGGCTAGTGTTTCATTAGCTGTCTCTCTGTCAGTGAATGACATTTTTCGAACCATGTTTTGTCATGATTATTTGTCTCATTTCAAGTAACTATCTGCAGGCTTGAAGAAACATTAAATCATATACCTTGCAAACCCAAATAAAAGCATGTACGTAGATAGATGTGTGTGTCATTGTATGCTAGAATGGAGGTTTAAAAATGACAGCCGCACATGAATATTAGCCAACACAGCATATCCTACACATATAGTATAGCTTGCAATACAATCTTCTCTTAAAAACAGCTAGGCACAATGCACTGTATACTATGTGCAAGATGACCACAGTTTGATTTCTAAACCAGATGAGTTCTCAGATATCAGCAGCTGCCCAATACCATGGTGGGCATGAATAATGTTGGATCCATTGGAATATAAGGTATGGTGATTGATGAAGAGCCTGCAGGATTATAGAAACAGCAGTTGGGAAATGAATGTTTATGTTTCAAATACTAAATGTTCAGAATGAGAATAGATTTAGGTGGTTTACATTACTAGCCTAACTAACTTTACAAAAAGTTGATGTCCCCAAATTCTGGTCCATCCATTCATTATTCTACTGACTGTGACTGAGTGTGAGACATGTTTTCCATAATGTACGTCTCATGCATATACATTCCAACAAAGAACACCGTCACAAATAGTGTTTCACCATTTAATGAGTACGGAGACAAATAGCAAAGGTTTCTAAATAAAGTGTAGCCTACCAATCAATTTATAGACAGAGAGAGAGATTCATGCCATGGGGTGTACAATGTTATTACGTTGCAGTCCAGAAATGAGAGCTTTACCATCTACGCCAAAAGGCTGGACCTCTGATGGAGACTGGAGAACTGTCATCAATGCATTCTTCAGTATTCCTCCTCTCTAGAAGGAGTGTGCCCAGGCCCCATACACCTATGGTACACCTATCGAAAGGATCCCACCCTGGTCACCAATGTAGCCAACCGATATAAAGAAAGAAGTGCCGTAGTGGAATGCAATCTTAAAAATGGTGTGAACTCCACCATCTACGGCAAAAGCCTGGGCTCCTGCCATCGACAATAGGATTCTCGTCACTTCATGTTACAATAGTAAAACATAATCTGTTTGTAACCTGGTCTTCGACATGCTCTAACAAGCATGTGTATCTGTAGTGGGTGTGCTTCTACTCCAAAATGCACTAGACTGTGTAGAATTTGTAAGACAAAATCTCCAAAGAAAAGACAACAGGCAAATGCACGTGGTCGCGATGTCTAATAGTGACAGGAGGGCTAGTTCAAATTAAATTAGGATGGTTCTCCTCACAGGTGAGAGAATCAGTTGAGCCAATGCTTGGTAAATAGTACTTGGTTGATCTCTGGGAGCAGGACACAAGAGAGGAGAGATAGTAAATCCTTGTGTGTACTGCGCGAGGAGGTTCCTCGCCATCTAGAATTCCCCAGCATCATTGCCGGAACTAGTCCTTTCTATGCGATGCAGCCTCAGTCACGTGTAGAAGTAAATGACAGCGTGCCCACAGTGCTTCCAAAACAAAGATCTACACACATATACAAGAGGGATATAGCTCACTCAATACAAAACATGGATTTTCTCTGGTGTTTGTAGAAACACCTGCAACTGGACACAGGCCTTTATTAGATAACTGTTTTCCAGACTCGAGAACGATGAAAGTATTGCCAATTCCAGGTTAGTTTTAGAATCTATAGTGGCGTTTTATGTAAAGTTGGCAGTTCTTTTTCTATAACTAAATAGAATACAAATATTAAAAAAGACTTAGCAGTTTGTTCGGAAGGAGTTCTCTCTCGAACTGTCAACAGCTGTGTTTAGTACCTTAGATACGGAGAACGTGATAGGCCGACGTGATCAGCAGAGATGGTACCTGGATAGTAGGTGACTCACTGTGTTGATTGGTTTGCTGCTTAGTACTTGGCAGTGTTTGCCTGTCCAGCTAACAAACTTAAAAGCATTTAGAAAAAAAGGGCAAGAATTGACATTGCCAACAAAGCGGAAATGTGTTCCGAATAAATAAATATACATTATGTAAAAACCGATCATCTCGAAAACTAAAGCAGATACAATGCTTTAGCTCGCTACCTATAACTTTTTCCACACACAAACAGTTCTTCAAAATAGCATGGTTCGAGACAGCACACTCTGCTAAATTCCAGGTACAAATGTTATCTTCTTCTTCAAGGTTGATTGGCAGACTACAACCTATGAAGTGCATTACCACCGCCAACTGGACAGGTGTGAGTCATTAATCCACACTAAAAATCAAGAGTGTAACAAATATCATCCCACAGTCCAAAAAAAAATCTGGACCCTCTCTTTCTAAAAATGTTGCAACCCCTATTACCAGTCTGCTCAACCTCTCTTTCGTATCGTCCGAGATCCCTAAAGATTGGAAAGCTGCCGCGGTCACCCCCCTCTTCAAAGGGGGTGACACTCTAGACCCAAACTGTTACAGACCTATATCCATCATGCCCTGCCTTTCTAAAGTCTTCGAAAGCTAAGTCAATAAACAGATCACTGATCATTTCGAATCCCACCGTACCTTCTCCGCTGTGCAATCCGGTTTCCGAGCTGGTCACGGGTGCACCTCAGCCACACTCAAGGTACTAAATGATATCATAACCGCCATCAATAAAAGACAGTACTGTGCAGCCGTATTCATCGACCTGGCCAAGGCTTTCAACTCTGTCAATCACCACATTCTTATCTGCAGACTGGTTTCTCAAATGACTGCCTCGCCTGGTTCACCATCTACTTCTCAGACAGAGTTCAATGTGTCAAATCGGAGGTCCTGTTGTCCGGACCTCTGGCAGTCTCTATGGGGGTGCCACAGGGTTCAATTCTCGGGCCAACTCTTTTCTCTGTATATATCAACGATGTCGCTCTTACTGCAGGTGATTCCCTGATCCACCTCTACGCAGACGATACCATTCTGTATACCTCTGGCCCTTCTTTGGACACTGTGTTAACAAACCTATAAACGAGCTTCAATGCCATACAACACTCCTTCCATGGCCTCCAGCTGCTCTTAAACGTAAAAGTAAAACTTTAGTAAAACTAAATGCATGCTTTTCAACCATTCGCTGCCCGCACCCGCCTGCCCGACTAGCCTCACTACTCACGAGTTAGAAAATGTGGACAACTACAAATACCTAGGTGTCTAGCTGGACTGTAAACTCTCCTTCCAGACTCATATTAAACATCTCCAATCCAAAATTAAATCTAGAACCGGCTTCCTATTGCACAACAAATCCTCCTTCACTCACGACGCCAAACATAAAACGCGTAAAACTGATTAACCTACCGATCTTCGACTTCGGTGATGTCATCTACAAAATAGCCTCCAACACTCTACTCTGCAAACTGGATGCAGTCTATCACAGTGCCAAGCCCCATACACCACCCATCACTGCGACCTGTATGCTCTCGTCGGCTGGCACACGCTACATATTCGTCGCCAGACCCGTTGGCTCCAGGTCATCTATAAGTTTTTGCTAGGTAAAGCTCCAGTTTATCTCAGCTCACTGGTCACGATAACAACACCCACCCGTATCACGTTTTCCTGCAGCTTTATCTCACTGGTCATCCCCAAAGACAACACCTGCTTTGGCCGCCTTTCCTTCCAATTCTCTGCTGCCAATGACTGGAACGAATTGCAAAAATCGCTGAAGCTGGAGACTTATATTTCCCTCACTAACTTTAAACATCAGCTATCTGAGCAGCAAACCAATCGCTGCAGCTGTGCATAGCCCATCTGTAAACAGCCCATCCAATCTATCTACCTCATCCCCATATTGTTTTTATTTACTTTTCTGTTCTTTTGCACACCAGTATTTCTACTTGCACATCATCATCTGCACATCTATCACTCCGGTGTTAATTTGCTAAATTGTAATTACTTGCTACTATGGCCTATTTATTGCCTTACCTCCTCATGCCATTTGCACACACTCTAAGACTTTATTTTTTTCTATTGTGTTATTGACTGTACCCTCTTTAATTCCCTTTGTAACTCTGTGTAGTTGTTTGTGTCGCACTGCTTTGCTTCATCTTGGCCAGGTCTCAGTTGTAAATGAGAACTTGTTCTCAACTAACCTACTTGGTTAAATAAAGGTGAAATAAAAAAATACAATTGTCTGCTAAGTTAAGCATTATGTTAGCTAGCAAACAGTACTGTAGCTCGTCTTCCATTGAATAAAGTTACAGTGTTGTTTGCCGGTAGCGGCAGCTAGCTTTCATGCTGACACCCCAGTCATTAAATAAATAGCTGCGATTACTAACTTAATCATCCTAAGCATTTAGTACTCCATGTTGAGTCTGTGGTCAACTCAAATAACCCGTCAGCAGCTAAATAGCTGAAGTAACGTTAACTAGCTAGTTAGCCAATAAAGTCTCCCAACACTAAGTCTTGTTCAAGGTTAAAAAGGATATCTAGCTAGCTAACTTAGCTAATGTGTTGTGTTTATAATTTCAGGATCAAAGCCAGAGTGGGGGCCAAGGAGGAGGCAAGAAGGATGACAATGTGAGAAGGACATGGCAACAACCAGAGCCTCTGACAACCACATCTTTCCTAACCTGGATCTTTCAGATGTCTGTGTTAATCTGTTTTATTCTACTGTCACTAACCATGTAACCATATCATATGTTTATAGGATAAGAAGAAGTATGAGCCTCCCATCCTCACCAGAGTTGGGAAGAGGGCGAAAAAAAAGCAAGGGACCTATAATGCGGCTAGCAAGCTACCTTTGGGTAACGCTGTTATGTCATCTCACTTGGGACAAAGAATCTGTCTTTAAAACGGACCCATCGGCTCAATATCTAGTATCTGTCTCTGCATCATTCCTAACTCTCTAGCTATGTCATTTCTCACTCACTCGCTTGTCAAGAAAAACTATATTGATAACGTATTGTATCTCCCTCTACAGTCACCCCTCACACGCACTGCAGGCTGAAGCTGCTGAAGCAGGAGATGATCAACGACTACCAGCTGATGGAGGAGTTTATCAGGAACCAGGAGTAGATGAAACCCGTGGAAGAGAAACAGGAAGTACTGAACATGGAGATATATAATACTATATTACATATAATGCTATATTACTTTAAACCCCAGGAGGAGAAACAGGCGGTACTGAGTAGACCATCGAGATACAGCTAACAAAATAAAGGAAACGCTTGAGTAAATGAGGGATGCAAAGTGTATTGAAAGTAAGTGCTTCCACAGATATTTGGTTCCTGAGTTAATTCAGCAATTAACATCCCATCATGCTTAGGATCATGTATACAAATGCTGGGCAGGACATTGTTTTGGCTACCCTGGCAATGCCCCCATAGGATGACAATGCCCCCATCCACAGGGCACGAGTGGTCACTGAATAGTTTGATGAGCATGAAAATGATGTAAGCCATATGCCATGGCATATGCCATTATGTTGTTTTTTCCTTTATTTTGGCAGTTATGTGTGTGTATGTGTATGTATATATATTTCTGCTCCGTACTACTCAACCACTAGGTACTGACATATACTGAACAAAAATATAAACGCAGCATGCAGCAATTTCCAAGGTTTACTGAGTTACATTTCATAATCTCTAAAGAAATCATGAATGGCACGACAATGGGCCTCAGGATCTCGTCACAGTATCTAAAATGCAATTGTGTTGTCCGTAGCTTATGCCTGCCCACACCATAACCCCACTGCCACCATGGGACACTCTGTTCACAACGTTGACATCGCAAACCGCTCGCCCACACGACGCCATACATGTGATCTGCGGTTGTGAGGCCGGTTGGACGTACTGCCAAATTCTCTAAAACAACGTTGGAGGCAGCAAATGGTAGAGAACACTCAATTCTCTGGCAACAGCTCTGGTGGACATTCCTACAGTCAGTATGCCAATTACACGCTCCCTCAGAACTTCTGTTGTGTGACAGAACTGCACATTTTAGAGTGGCCTTTTATTGTCCCCAGCACAAGGTGCACCTGTATAATGTTCATGCTGTTTAGTCATCTTCTTGACAGGCCACACCTGTCAGGTGGATGGATTATATTGGCAAGGGAGAAATGCTCACTAACAGGGACATTTGAGAGAAATACGTTTTTTTGAAAATGGAACGTTTTGCCAATCTTTTATGTCAGCTGATGAAACATGGGACCAACATTTTACGTGTTGCGTTGATATTTTTCCTCCGTGTATATCTGCTCTGTACTACTCAACCACAAGGTATGAACATACACTGAGTGTACTGAACATTAAGGACACTTGCTCTTTCCATGACATATGCTGACCAACTGAATCCAGGTGAAAGCTACGGTCCCTTATTGATGTCACTTGTTAAATCCACTTCAATCAGTGTAGACGAAGGGGAGGATGCAGGTTATATAATTATTTTTAAGCCTTGAGACAATTGGGACACGGATTGTGTATGTGTGCCATTCAGAGGGGGAATGGACAAGAGAAATGATTGAAGAGCCTTTGAACAGGGTATGGTAGTGGGTGCCAGGCGCACCGGTTTGTATGAAGAACTGCAACGCTGCTGGGTTTTTCATGCTCAACAGTTTCCCGTGTGTATCATTAATGGTCCACCACCCAAAGGACATCCAGCCAACTTGGCACAACTGTGGGTAGCATTGGAGTCAAGGTGGGCCAGTTTCCCTGTGGAATGCTTTCGAGTTCATGCCACCGAATAATTGAGGCTGGGGGGGGGCAAGTCAATATTAGGAAGGTGTTTATCTGATCAATACTACTCAACCACAAGGTACTGACATATCTGCTCTGTCCTACTAGTGCTGAGCGATTAGTGCTTTTTGAGGTTGGTTCAATCATTTTTTACATGATGTGTGTTGAATGCTGTAACAACACAGAATAAAACAATGAATGTGCTTTTCACACATTAACCATTTATTCACCTTACTGTTTCTGTATGATAAGTTAGATAAAGGAATAACGACAGACACCAATGTCAGGTTCAATAGCCTTGTTTGTGCATTGTACGAATCCCTACAACTGGAGTCCGGGGAACAGTCCGGCTAGTCGATTACCTATCAACTAGACTCTGTAACATCATCCTTTTCAATAGAAAGTGCAAACATAAAGGCATAACATTAAATTCTTAACAGTCAGGTCATAACAATAGAAAAAGCATTACATTTTATTTTTTTTACTTCATTTGTCATCTTCCTTTTTTAATTTCAATTTAATTATTTAAGAACAAATATAGATTTGAATTAACCGAGGGCAAGTTAACAGTCCCTTGCTTACAGAGTAAGCCTGTCCGGTGGCTTGCACAGCCGACCCACCCGTGAGTAAGTATTGGCTCTGACAGGGGTAGGATTAGGGGCACGAGCTGGAGAGCTTGGTGGGGTAGAAGCCTCACCTTCAGTTGGCCCATGTCTCAATTCTGCACCCCTTACCCTTAGGCCTGGACTGTGATCCAGCTCATCTAGGTGAGTGTATGGCGTGTTCTGGTTTGTCTGCTCTGCTACGTGCAGATCCACCCGATTGCGACGATAGAGGGAGCCACCAACATCCACCAGGTAAGAACGTGGTGCAACTCTCTGCAGGCATGTGCCCAGCCTCCAAAGTCCTGTGTGGTCTCCCGGCAGCGGTTTCATCCTTATCGTTTCACCCACCTCCAGCTCTGGTAGGTCCCGAGCAGTCCGGTCGTAGAAGCACTTAGCGAGCTGCTTTCTGTGACGCAGTTTGTCCGTGATGCCAACCATGACGCAGGGCTCAAGTAGCTTGTTAGCTACGGGGATGGTAGTCTTCAGACGTCTGGACAGAAGGCGTTGTGCTGGGCTGCTGTCCATGTTTTCAGTGGGTGTGTTCCTCCACTGTAAGAACGCTTTCCATGGGTCGTTGCTGTCGCGCAAGGCCCTGCTTAACAGGTTTTTTGCAATCTTGACAGCTGATTCTGCCTTGCCATTTGCTTTTGGGTGTCTTGGAGAGGAGGTCACGTGGTCAAACTCCCATTCTGAGGCGAAACGCTTGAACTGTGCAGTGAATTGTGGGCCATTGTCCGTGATTACCTTGTCAGGCTGACCTTGCCTTGCAAACTGCGCCTTGCAGCGCTTTATGACCGTCTCTGCAGACAAGTCAGGGAGCAGTTAAATTTCCCAAAAGTCAGAGTAGTGATCAACGATGAGAAGATAGTCCTTTTGTCTGTGGCTGAATAAGTCCATGCTGACGATTTGCCAGGCCCTTGTGGGCAGTTCGTGTGACATCATGGTTTCCTTTTGCTGTTCATGAGCGTACTCGTTGCATGTGGTACAGTTGCTGACAAAGTCTTTAATTTCTGCTTGCATGTTTGGCCAGTATAATGTTTCACGAGCCTGGCGGTAGCATGCATCACCTCCAACGTGACTGGAGTGTATGCGGGTAAGCATCTCTGGACGTAGTGATTTGGGAATAATGACCTTCTGATCTCTGAACAAGACGGCATTTTGCACGCTTATCTCATCTCGAAAGGTCCAGTATTCTCTCACTGTGAAAGGTGTCTCCTCTTTCAGGTATGGCCAACCTGCGAGAACCATGGACTTCAGTGACTGTAGGCGTTCGTCCATGTCAGTGTGTTGCCTTATCTGGGCTAGGCGGTGATCTGTGACGTTTAAGTAGTCTGCCTGATTGATCTGTTGAACATCTTGTTGTTCCTGCTGTAGCGAACAGATGGCCTGCCGCTGATAGACAGTGCCTCTGCCTGTACATTGTGTTGTTGCCCTGCTCAGTGTGTCACTGATGTACATCTCTGGTCCTGGCTTGTAAATGACCTTCAGGCTGTAGTTTTGCAGAGTCAGGAGCATGCTTTGAAGCCTTTTGGGCGCGTTGATGAGAGGTTTACTGAATATGGCAATGAGTGGTTTGTGGTCAGTTTCAGCGATGACCAGGTCTCGCCCATATAAGTAGTGATGGAATCGCTGGCAGGAGAAGACGATGCTGAGGCACTCTTTCTCAATTTGTGCATAGTTTGTTCGGTGGGGGTGAGCGCTCTCGAGGCAAACGCAACGGGCTGGCCTTCCTGCATAAGGCAGCATCCAAGTCCCCTTTGGCTGGAGTCGCTCTGGATTGTGACAGGCTTCATGACGTCGTAGTAGCGCAACACTGGCATGGATGAAGCCAGAGATTTCATCTCCTGCACTGCGGCCTCGTGCTTGAGTAGCCAGTGCCATGGTGTGTCTTTGTCCAGCAACCGGCGCAGAGGCTCACAGACTGCTGATAGGTGTGGAATGAACTTTGCAAGATAGTTTGCAAAGCCGATGAGACGCTGTACTCCTTTTGCATCAGACGGGTTTGGCATGTCGAGGATCGCTCTGACCTTGTCTGGGTCCGGCTTCAGGCCTTTTGCCGAGAGAATGTGGCCATGGAAGTGGACGTCTTTCACCTTGAACTGCAGCTTCTTCAGGCCAAGGCGAAGCTTAACTGATCGGCAGCGCTCCATCAGTGCCAGGAGCTTCACATCGTGGTCGCGTACTGCATCTTCGTCTGTGTCACCACAGCCTACGATCAGGACATCATCTGCGATGGGTTCAATGCCCTTGAGCCCAGCCAGTAACTCGTGCTGCTTACGTTGGTATATCTCAGGCGCCACCGAGACACCAAACGGGTGCTTGAGCCAGCGTTTCCGACCCCAGGGGGTCCAGAAGGTAGTCATGAGGCTGCTTTCTTCATCCAGCTTGCATTGAAGGAATGCATCTCAGGCATCCACCAAGGTGAAAATCCTGGCCTTGGGAAGCTTATAAAGGACATCCTCTAGTGTCGGCATGATGTAGTGGGATCGTTTCAGTGCTTGGTTCAGATGCTTTGGGTCGATGCAGACCCTCAGCTTCTCTGTTTTTTTCACTATGACCATATTGCTGATCCAGTCAGTTGGTTCAGTCACAGATGTCATGTGGCCATCGGCCTCATACTTGTCCAGCTGGGCCTTCACAGCCACTTTCATTGCAATGGGCACATTGCGAGGAGCACACTGGACTGGAGTGATGCTCTCATTCACTTCAAAGTGTACCTCCCCAGGCACAGATTCAACGGGCATGTTGAATACATCGTCATATCTGCTAAGTAGTTGTTCTTTGGACAGGGGTCCATGCTGGACATGATCCACAATGTGCAGGTCATTTGGTACAGTGAACTGCATCAGTCCCAGGCGTTCGCATGTAGAGCCTGAGAGGAGAGGATGTTGACTGGTTTTTACAATCTCGAACTCCAGCTTGTGTTTGCGTCCCCGAATAACACATTCGGTCTCAAAGGTGCCCATAGAGCTCATTAGCTCTCCTGAGTAGAGCTTTAGTCTAGTATCGCTGGGCAATAGATGTGTGTCAGGTGCCAGATTGATTTTGTCTTTGTAGCTCATTACGTTGCATGTAGCACCAGAATCCAGTTGACATTGTTGTTGCTTGTTGTGTAATCGTAATGTCACAAACCATTTCTTCCCTCTTGAGTGTACAGCCCCAATGGATTCATGCATGTAAATGTCACTTTCACTTTTCAGCTCTGAACATTGAATGACATCATCAACACAGTGAATCTTGCCCTCACTCACCCTTCTTTTGCTTTTGAGACACACTTTTGCAAAATGATTATTAGTTCCACAAGCTCTGCATGGTTTTTCCGTAGGCATGGCAGTGCTCTTTGCCACGTGTGTGTGTATTCCCACAGTATTTACATGCTACGGGGCTCTCTGTGTTCACCATTCGTGGTGAATTGCTCTGCCTCGATTGGTTTAGTCTGAATGTCTGCCTAGCAACAGCGTGAACGGTATCAACGTCGGAGCGTGGGGTTTCGATTTCCATTGCTTTCATTCTCATGTCAGTGACTTCAGCAGTGCGGCACATTTCAATGGCAGTTACTAATGTTAAGTCTCTTTCTCTCAGTAGACGCCGGCATGTATCCTCATTTGCAATTCCCAGCACTATTTTGTCACGAATCAATTCATCTTTCAATCCCCCGTATTCACAAGTGGCGGATTTCTCTCTCAAACGGGTTACAAAGTTGTGTACTGACTCACCCTCTTCCTGTTTACAGCTTCCGAAATCATAAATTATGTTTCTGGCGGGTTTGAAGTAATTCTCCAATGCATCCAATATAGCCTTTGCATCACACTGTTGACTGCTGTGAGGGTGAGATTGTGCCGGTAGATATGCCTGCATTCGCTGCCCATTAAACTCCTCAGAGTTGCCGCTTGTACCTCGTTGGGTTTCTCATGTAGACCGGTCGCCAGCGCATAGTCCTCGAATTCATCCCTGAAGTTGTCCCAATTAGTATTCCAGTCCCCTGTGAGAACCATGGGATTTGGTGGCGGAATGTTCGCTGCCATAGCAATGGAATATGAGATTTCTTTGCCTTCAGTCATCAACGTAGGTAGTGATGCTAGCTAGGCAGCTAACAACGAGTTGATCAGTGTTGTGAGAAGGAAAGGGTGTGTGTTCGCATATGGAACGTAACTGCGCCTATACTGTACTTAGCTACAAAAATAACAAACGTGTGTTTTCCGAGCCACTTCTGATACCATGTTTCTGTATGATAAGTTAGATAAAGGAATAACGACAGACACCAATGTCAGGTTCAATAGCCTTGTTTGTGCATTGTACGAATCCCTACAACTGGAGTCCGGGGAACAGTCCGGCTAGTCGATTACCTGTCAACTAGACTCCGTAACAATTACTTTAAAATGTATTGGATATTTCAAACTTTTTTAACAAATCAAAAACTGAAAAATTGGGCGTGCAAAATTATTCAGCCCCCTTAAGTTAATACTTTGTAGCGCCACCTTTTGCTGCGATTACAGCTGTAAGTCGCTTGGGGTATGTCTCTATCAGTTTTGCACATCGAGAGACTGAATTTTTTTCCCATTCCTCCTTGCAAAACAGCTCGAGCTCAGTGAGGTTGGATGGAGAGCATTTGTGAACAGCAGTTTTCAGTTCTTGCCACAGATTCTCGATTGGATTCAGGTCTGGACTTTGACTTGGCCATTCTAACACCTGGATATGTTTATTTTTTAACCATTCCATTGGAGATTTTGCTTTATGTTTTGGATCATTGTCTTGTTGGAAGACAAATCTCCGTCCCAGTCTCAGGTCTTTTGCAGACTCCATCAGGTTTTCTTCCAGAATGGTCCTGTATTTGGCTCCATCCATCTTCCCATCAATTTTAACCATCTTCCCTGTCCCTGCTGAAGAAAAGCAGGCCCAAACCATGATGCTGCCACCACCATGTTTGACAGTGGGGATGGTGTGTTCAGGGTGATGAGCTGTGTCGCTTTTACGCCAAACATAACGTTTTGCATTGTTGCCAAAAAGTTCAATTTTGATTTTATCTGACCAGAGTACCTTCTTCCACATGTTTGGTGTGTCTCCCAGGTGGCTTGTGGCAAACAACACTTTAAACAACACTTTTTATGGATATCTTTAAGAAATGGCTTTCTTCTTGCCACTCTTCTATAAAGGCCAGATTTGTGCAATATATGACTGATTGTTCTCCTATGGACAGAGTCTCCCACCTCAGCTGTAGATCTCTGCAGTTCATCCAGAGTGATCATGGGCCTCTTGGCTGCATCTCTGATCAGTCTTCTCCTTGTATGAGCTGAAAGTTTAGAGGGGCGGCCAGGTCTTGGTAGATTTGCAGTGGTCTGATACTCCTTCCATTTCAATATTATCACTTGCACAGTGCTCCTTGGGATGTTTAAAGCTTGGGAAATCTTTTTGTATCCAAATCCGGCTTTAAACTTCTTCACAACAGTATCTCGGACCTGCCTGGTGTGTTCCTTGTTCTTCATGATGCTCTCTGCGCTTTTAACGGACCTCTGAGACTATCACAGTGCAGGTGCATTTATACGGAGACTTGATTACACACAGGTGGATTGTATTTATCATCATTAGTCATTTAGGTCAACATTGGATCATTCAGAGATCCTCACTGAACTTCTGGAGAGAGTTTGCTGCACTGAAAGTAAAGGGGCAGAATAATTTTGCACGTCCAATTTTTCAGTTTTTGATTTGTTAAAAAAGTTTGAAATATCCAATAAATGTCGTTCCACTTCATGATTGTGTCCCACTTGTTGTTGATTCTTCACAAAAAAAATACAGTTTAATATCTTTATGTTTGAAGCCTGAAATGTGGCAAAAGGTCGCAAAGTTCAAGGGGGCCGAATACTTTCGCAAGGCACTGTATATCAGTTGCTGTGTATGTTGCATTTGTTTTTATTTGATGACTGTATTATTTCATTCCAAGTCATCTCTTCTTCATAGTGCTGGTGCCTATGCTGTCTGACAAAATCACTATTTTAGTAGTTCTTTAAAGGAAATAAGGCACACTTTTTTTTATGACCGCTGAATTCCAACTATCGACCACTTAGAGCATGTATTTTCAAGTAGAGATACCTTGGGAAGCAACTGCTCTCTATCCCTCTTCTCTTCTCTCTCTGTCCCACACTAACCTAACGTAGCGGGCTTCAAAGAAACATACAGGCCGGACTAGTAGGCCTGCGATCCATTATGGTTGTTGTCAATTACCAAGTTTTCTGCTCTAAACTATGTAGAATATTGGCCTGTTGGTAACTCCTTACTACATCGCACAGTTCGGGCTTGATCTGATTTATCTCTAGAGAAACTGCACATTGTGCGCATTAAGCTCACAGAAAAAAAAGGAACGAAATGGAATTCAAATAATTGAGCCGACTTCGGTCAATTAGTTAAAAAAAATATATATATTTTTTAAATAACTGAAATGTTGGTTAATCGCTCAGAACTATGTACTACTCAACCCCAAGGTACTGACATATAGCTGTTACGTACTACTCAACCACAAGGTACTGAAATATATACACGTAACTGCCAAAATAAAGGAAACACCAACATAGAGTGTTTTATTAGGGCGTTGGGCCGCCACGACCCAGAACAGCTTCAATGCATCTTGGCATAGATTCTACAAGTGTCTGGAATTCTATCGGAGGGATCTTACACCATTCTTCCACGAGAAATTACATCATTTGGTGTTTTGTTGATGGTGGTGGAAAACACTGTCTCAGACGCTACTCCATAATCTCCCATAAGTGTTCAATTGGGTTGAGATCTGGGGACTGAGACACACACACCCTTTAAACCCACGAGGCTCCTTTGAGGCCCCCCTTACATTGTCCCTGAGATCTCTTCTAGCCATTGCAGACAAAATAATGAGCAACTGGGCATTTTTATACAAGCATGATGCGATGTTTAATTTCTTAATTAACTAAGGAACCACACCTGTGTGGAAGCATCTGCTTTCAATATATTTGTATCCTTCATTTACTCAAGTGTTTCCTTTTGTTTTGACAGTCACCTTTCTGTGCTCTATACTACTCAACCACAAGCTACACAATACATATTTTATAGGGCTTTTTTTGCACTACTGAGCCGAGTCAAACCGAGCTGTACTGGGCTGGCGTGGCTATGCATCCAGCATAGGTGCTGGAAACGTACTGAAAAGGACAATGTGGGAAAAAATATCTGAATCGGCATAGTTTGGTTCGGTCAGAACAATAGTGTGAAAAGGGTATAGGTTTCACGCACTAACTGTGGATACGAGCGTCTGCTAAATGACAACAATGTGTCCAAGGCCAATTCCATTAGTTTGGTGGGAAAAGTATTTATTATTATGTTTGGGTTGAGTAGTGAGTGACGTTGACTGACTCTGTCCCTATTCTCTGATCCGTGTCTGTCCTCTAGGTCCATGCCGTGATTGGTGTCCTTTATGGACGACACTGATCCCCTGGTCACAGTGAGCAAGGTGGAGAAGGCCCCTCAGGAGACCTGCGCTGACATAGGAGGACAGGACAGCCAGATCCAGGAGATCAAGTTACAAGAAGAGGACTCCACCAAACGTCATACCTTGTAACTGCTTAGTAAGTATTTTAAGCATTTTATCCGAAATGAGATGAGTACCACGTTATGTACCTAGCCTATACCAAACGTCATACCTTGTAACTGCTTAGTAAGTATTTTAAGCATTTTATCCGAAATGAGATGAGTACCACGTTATGTACCTAGCCTATACTAGACTCTCTGGACTCTCTCTGGACAGCCTGTAGTCATTCACTGTTTGTTAGGATACCGGTATCGCGATTCCAGATTTTCCTTGGCAAAAAAAAAACACGGAAGCATACAGAACTCTATGGTCCTTTTTTAAAAACCTACTTTATGTCAAATATTGTGTGCTATAGCTTGCAAAATAAACAAACGTGACTCTGGGGAACAACGTACGGCTGTTTTCTTTCCAACATTAGGACTGTTTTCCTCAAATAATTCAGTCTGCTTCTGACTGTGACGCTGTTGTTCTGTAGGAGTCCGTGGAGCTGCCCCTCACCCACCCTGAGTACGTGCCTACCTGTGCCTGTTTGTGCGTCTCTGCTAATATGTTTGTGTGCCTGTGCTTCTCTCTGTGTGTTAGGTAAGATCCTGCTTGCCAAGGCGGTGGCCAACCAGACATCAGCTACATTCCTGCGTGTGGTTGGCTCAGAGCTGATCCAGAAGTACCAGGGAGACAGGCCCAAGCTGGTCCGAGAGCTGTTCAGAGTGGGCCAAGGAACACGCACCATCTATCGTCTTTATCGACGAGATAGACGCCATCGGCACTAAACAGTACTTACTACAACCACGTTCTTCAAATATGTGTTTTAAAGGCCCAATGCAGTAGTTTTTATATCAAATAATTTATGTTTAACAATTAAGTACCTTACTGTAATAGTCCTGCTCTATAATACACGTTTCTATGTGAATTTGGTCAGGCCGCCCCAAAAGTTACATATTGTAGCTTTAAAAGATAGGAATAGGCATAGCAAGGTTGTTTAATAGCTCCATCTTGCCCTCTGATAGGCTTGGTGAAAGTTGAACCATTTTGCTTATACCAACCAAATCCTCTTAGATATTGACAATTACTGGATCTGACTTGTTGATTTGGGAATGTGCCAACTACTGTTTCTCTTCCCTTTAGGTGTGACTAAACATTGTTTTTCTCTCCATGTGTAGATATGAGTCTGACTCTGGAGGAGAGAGGGAGATCCAGAGGACCATGTTGGAGTTTCTCAACCAGCTGGACGGTTTTGACTCCAGAGGAGATGTCAAGGTGATCATGGCCCCCGACAGGTTAGAGACCCTAGACCCTGCATTCATCAGACCTGGTAAGACGCTCTCTCTCATGAGTATCTGAAAGAGAGAGCCTATTTTTGTATCGTGTATCATATTAAAAATCGACCGGTAGAGCGGGACTCTTAGACAGGGATAAAACGACCTCAGTTGAAGTGTATATTGAGGATCGAGATTCTCCTATAAAATGAATGCAGATTAATTTCCTCCTTCTGAGCTCCATCTGTGGAACTGACCTCTTGACCTTGAGTGAACAACGGATGGAGCTCTCAGAGCACTTTACAAGACTCCGATTTAAAGGAAACAACATTCACTGAAGCCATTTGAGCAAGGCGTCTTTCTTTTCTTCCCACAGTGTTGAGTCAATGTCAATAAGTAATAATATAATAATAATATATGCCATTTAGCAGACGCTTTTATCCAAAGCGACTTACAGTCATGTGTGCATACATTCTACGTATGGGTGGTCCCGGGAATCGAACCCACTACCCTGGCGTTACAAGCGCCATGCTCTACCAACTACTAGAATCAGAATGAGTAGAACCGAACGGCCATTCCCTCGCTTTGATATTCCATGCCCCTCACCCCCTTCCCTATGTTTTTTTCCAGGTCGTATTGACAGAAAGATAGAGTTCCCTCTGCCTGATGAGAAGACCAAGAGGAGGATCTTCAACATCCACGCCAGCAGGATGACTGTAGCCGACGACGTCCCTCTGGACGACCTGATCCTGGCCAAGGATGACCTGTCAGTTGCTGACATCAAGATATGGATGTCCAGGGTTTCCTCTACCACAGTGGTCCTCAACCTAGGTACCTGGTCTATCTGCATGGTCATTGGGAAGACTCATAAGAGCATAGGCCATGGCGATACAGTTACCCAAAAGAGTGTTTTAAAAAACACTGCATTACCACTACTAAGGTGGGGTCGTCCCCCTATCTAGCACTGTTGCCCCTTGCCTGCCAACAAAGAGTTGGCCTCCATGGGTTTCAACTGCTTTAGGTGTGTGGCTTTAGGAATGTATGCAGCCACTCTAGGGAAAACATGATTCTCAAACGGCCTCGAGCTAAACCAGATTTAGTATATTTGACTTGACTGTGCTGCCCTCTAGCGGCAGTTCTTTTAAGGTAAATCCTGAACGGATTCTCCTACTTCCCAGCAATGCTGGGCCTTTTTCGGCTACTTTCAGAATGCCTCCCTCCTTCCTTGAAGTCATGGATCTGTGAGAGTTAAGTCTAGGATCAGGTCTTCCGTGTCCATATATTGTTATTCATTATGACATAAAAGACAAAACTGATGCTCGATCAGTACTCCTACTCCCAAGACGATTTGTGAATACAGGCCCTGATCTTTTGAGGCTGACCTGAGTTGACCTTTCTCCTCTCTTTCTCTCCCTCCTCCAGGCGATCTGCACCGAGGAAGGCCTCATGGCCCTGAGAGAGCGCAGAATGAAAGTCACCGACGAGACACAGTCTGTATCATAACCACGTCTGGGTTCCATAACTGGTTCATCAGCCCCAGTAACAATCTTCCTGTGTTTATTTTGCGGAAAATGAATCCCATTTTATTTATTCCGCTCAATCACCATCTTCCAGTAGTATTTAGACTTCAGACAACTCTTGTACATACTGTTTATACAGATGCCCTGTTTCTTCATAGTCACACTTTAGGGATATCACTCTATTCCTCTTGGTTGCAGAGGTCTGTCTGATTCCCAAGACAGAATAACGGAACTAAGGAGGAGGATGCAACTCATGTCCTGATGCTGAAACTATTGTATCTCTCCTTACTATCTCGCTCCCCTCTTTCTCTTTGCTTAAAAGAAGACCTCCATTAATAACAGGAATGTTCCAGTATCTCCCGCACACGACGTCGTTTAGGAGCCACCCCAGAAGCAGTCACCCGGACACACATCTAAATAGTCCCTCACATCACTTCTGTCTGTTTTAATAGGAAGTGTAGTATATCGCTTTGATATGAAAAAAATACATGTTATACACGTGCGTGCGCACACTGGAACAAATCTGCTCCTCCGAATCCTTCCCGGCCTCTCAGAAGCTACTCATTTCCAATCCCCATTTCAGTGATTCTCCCCTATGTTCATCCCTTTTCCAGTACACTGAGTTTAAGAGCACAAATTAATCTGCTCTTTGTGTGCCGTTGCGCAGCTGCAGTTCATTTGACACGTGAGACGCAGAGACGCAGCATCGATTTAATTCCTCTTGATGTGGGGCCATGTATAACTTTGTATTCAGCAGAACGCTCGTTTAGCCCATACAGTTTCGTTGTGGGATTAAGTGAAAATGCCGCACGCAGCCCTGATCACTCTCCACGTCATCCCCCTTATTAACTCTGTCACGCAGTTCAACTGCAACGCAGCGCACATTCAGCAAACCCTAAGAAAACTTGAAATCAAGCGTAGCGTATAGTAGGGCCAGAGAGACAGGATAGGAAGGAGGGGCGAATTGTAATGAGCCATTTGGCCTGCCAAGGATAATATCTGTTGAGGATGTCTGAGCCACACCATGCATGCCAGAATTAGAGACTGTTGGTAGTTATAACTACTGGTTATTACTGTGTAATAAAACATATGTAATGTGGGACTGTCATATAATAATAAAGGCTAACCTTGTTTCCATGTTCTGGTACATATTTATTCAAATTTTACCATTGAACTGAGATTTGATTGACAGGCCCACTGTTGACCTTTCAGTGATGTCTCAGTCAACTGAGGAGGCAAAGATCCTGGACATATCTGAGGACTTCTCTTCATTGTCATTGACTTCTAATGTGTTGAGGGTGACTTTTAACAACCTCCGTTGCAGGCAGAGACTTCTTAAAGACTTCATAGATTATTCAAATACTTTAATGTTCTGACAGACAGTAACTGATTTGGGTTTGCAACTGGATTTCTCTGTGGCCAGAGGGAGAAGCATTCTCATCATTCACCACTAAGTGACGCCAACAGTGCGTGTTTTTATAATAATCGCACTGACAAAATAAACTGGACGGTGAGAATAGGCCGGTCACAGTTCTTGGACAACGAATATCGCATAAAATCTGATATTTGTTTTCATCAATAGAACCCAATCATTTACTCAATTAAAAACTACTGTAACCTATGCTAAATCCTGAAATAGCATTCCTTGAAAACATGTTTATGTTTAGCCTTATCAACTCTTTATCAAAGCAACAAATACAACATACTGTTTTGAAGGCAAAACTGTTCAAATAAAAATTAGAGAGCAGTGTTGCAGCTTTAGCCCAATTACATTTATTTACACCACCGCAACCACGCTCCACTCTTAAATTTCGCGTACATTCAGAAATACTTTCTAGTAGGTTGCATATCATCCAATGAAAATACTTGCACCTCCCAGCATCGAGTCTCAGCAGCATGTCAGACCGATAGATCCTCTCTTCTGTCACAAAATACTAACATTTCCAAAGCGTTCAGTAAACCATAATTACATACCCATCTAGAACAAAATCTACAGGATTAAGATGTGCCGTTTAGACAAGCGACGGCCCTAAATCGCATTTGTTTTAACTTTGTTATATTTATGGGATTTCCATCAAGCACTACTGCCTGGTGCAATGCAGATCCGACCTAGCCAATAATTGTGGCCAATACATAGTGTGTAATATTGCGGGTCTGCTCTAACCAATCAGAGGCAGCGTCACATAACAGCGTTGCAAAATTCTCCAGCGTCAACCAGGTAGCGTCTTCATACACCAGTAGTATCCTTCCGCTACAGTGAAATAGTTCAATGTCCAAGTTCCGTGCTGCTAGAGTAGAGATCTAAGTTTAGTTAGATTTTATGGCCCTTCGATTTTATGGCCCTACAGTATCATAGATGGTCATAAATTATATTAATGCGGAAAGAAGGTCTCTATTATTCACTGACATATTTACCGTAGGGTGATAAATTATGATTTTGCAGCAAAATAACATTAAAGGGTGTTTGGAGGTTCGACTATAATCTATCCTCATGCTTGAGTGGTCGTCAACCAATATGGGCACAGGTATCTATTACTGAAGGAAAACATTTATAGCTAAATGGTTATTTAGACTTGGATGAGATGTGCCTATAATGTATAGCCTATAGTAAAAAATAACACAAAGGGGCCTATCTACAATGACCCTGATGGTGTTTAGAATGTTCTTGGCTGTTGTTGCCCCCGGTGTATGGCGAGTTGCACCTGCTAACAGATCAAATGTAGGTGTCATATCCTTCGTAAACAACAGGTGTAGACTAACAGCGAAACGCTTACTTACGGGCCCTTCCCAACAATGCAGCGAGAAAACATTTGCAATAATTGAAAAATAATAACACGAGGAATAAGTACACAATGAGTAACGATAACTTGGCGATATTACACGGGGTACCAGTACAGAGTCGATGAGCAGGGGTACGAGGTAATTGAGGTAGATACTGTATGTACATACACTGTCTGTAGGTAGGGATAAAGTGACTAGATAACAGGATAGATAATAAACAGTAGCAGCAGCGTATGTGTTGAGTCAATGGAGTTAGTGCTAAAAGGGGCAATGTTGCAGATAGTCTGAGTTGGTGCATCGGGTATGGCTTGCTGAGCGGTAGCAGAGAGAACTGTCTATCTGTCCATGCTCCACCGGAGGCTGGTGGCACCTTAATTGGGGAGGGCAGGCTCATAGTAACGTCCTCCACCTCAGCAGCCTCCTGTGCCAATGGCGCAAATCATCATTGAATTGGGGATGTGCACAGCAGGGGTGTATTCATTACTGAAACTGTTTCCTAACGGACGCAAACAGCCAAATTAGAGTTTTTATTGGATAAAAGGTAGGTTCCTCCCCGTTGCGTTTGCTTACGTTAAAGAAACGTTTTGCAACAGAATCGACGGAATGAATACACCCGATGCCTGCTGCACTACAGTATGCTACAGTAGAGGCAAGCTGTGCTGTGATTGGCGTGTCTCCGTCCTGTAGCGGGAGGGGCTTAAGGTTAGCCAATATCTCCAGTTGAAGAAATAAGGAAGTGAGTGAGCAGGCTGGGCTAGTGTCGCGGAGGGATACATAGTCCCCATTCTCACCACCACGGCGACACACCTCCATCCCGCTGGAAACTCCATCTAAGGAACGAGCACACTCGTTCTCCAGTTCATAGACAATCAGCCCAGATCCATCGAACATGGTATGTATTATACATTTTTTTGTATTCATTTTTAGATAATTTGTCAATGCATTTAATGCCACGATGTGATGGGAAATGGAAGAGGGTCAAGATATGGGGAAATCCACAATTTTGCTTTTCATTCATATAGGTTTACAGCATTTTATCTTGCCGGGAATTAAATTAGGGTGATCAAAAAGCTTGCTGTTTTGCAACTGTTCTATAATTGAACGGGTTATGTCATCTTTAGTCTTACGAGGGCGAGTTGATTCTATTTGGAGGAACATGTTCTAGGGCTATATAACCGCTGAGTTGTATATGAACAGGATGTAACACAAAATGGAGCGGGATTCCGCGATAACTGCGCAATTCTTACGGCATAGTAGTTGGCTCGATGGCTATATCGGGGCATGTTGCTGGCTCGACGCTGCACGGTGCAGATTCAATTCATTCAATCAGATTAATAGCTTTGGGATAACTAGCAAGTTGCTAGACGATTACAGCATAATTCTGTAGTTAAAGTGATTTACATTTCAGAGTATATAGTGTGTTGGCTGGAATAGGAAAGCGCACTGGCAAATTATGGGGTAACGCTGCACTCGTAAAGAGTTGACAAGCTCTTTTACCTATGATGCTGCTTCATGTCTCAACACGTTTTATTACTGGGCAATCTAGTTATATCAACTCCTATATGCTACCGAATAGGATTCATTCCCATTTGGGGGAAAATGAACCCATTCCATGGATCGCTATTAGCTGCATTTTTTTTCCATGTTGCATCATCGCGCTCTGTCTGATGGACCAACCATAATGCGAATTGCAGCAATAAATCGCCTGTGATCCGCAACTGAAATCGCCCGTCTCCCTCAAATGGGGGGGAATCTGAAAAATTGAAACATTTTATACAATTCCGCCCTCTGGTGTTCTACAGTACAGTAGTTACAAAGTTTCGCCTTCAAGCGCCGTTTATCTCGCTGTAACGCCGCCTGTTTAGGTTGTCTTTTGCGTTCTTAATGGTATATGCAAATGAGATTGTCGTTTCATCGAGTCGCAGAAGCTCTCTGTCACAGAAAAACCTACTCGGTAGCCTCGGCTACCTAGCGTTGGGTCTGCTGTTTTTTTGTTTTTTTTATTTTATTCCTTCAAATGTAGAATAAAGTATTTGATGTTTAATGTCATATTACATCATTTAGCAGCAACAGTTATATTTTATGGGAATTATTGTTAGGCTAAATCACATGTGTTTCAAACTTTACACTGTATAAATGTCAACGGTCCAACAGCTCACGCACAATTTCCATCTGTCGAAAATTGAGTTCATTCGATTGCATAGAAAGGGAAAGGGCGATACCTAGTCAGCTGCACAACTGAACGTATTCCAACCCGACATGCGTATTCTACATTTTAACCCAACCCCTCTGACTCATATAAAAAAGCATCTCTCAGATGTCACGGGCAAGATAAGTCAACCAGTGGAAGTCATGAAGCCAGGTGTGTTGAAGGGAAAAGTCTTATCTATTGATTCCCAGCCCTATGGCTCATTCGTAGCACTAGGGGAGTCAATAGAAATGTTTCTCTGTGCGATCACACATCTATCCCATATGGTATTGAACTGCTGCATGTGGTAGGTTTCATGTTGCACACCAGTGTAGTAGTTGGAGTATACGTTGCACCCTTTTGAAAAGTTGAATCTGTGAGTAAGCCCCTGTGTAGGCCTACCATACACACCGACATAATACAACTATTGAAGTGGAAACCGTGTCTCTCTATTCAGATGGAAGTATCAAGTAAGTCGTCCTGTCCCTATCCTGTTCCAGCCTTGTTTGCTGGCGCATGTTTGGTAACTTCGAGGACATCTGATCCAGAGCATTGAATCATTTATCTGCTTGGCAGGTGGTCCTGGCCTGGATGAGTCGACCTGTGAACTGCTATCAGGGTTGTGTTCATTAGGCACCAAACAGGGTGGGAAAACTATGAGGAACTACCTGGGCTCATCCAAATAACAAATGCACATTTTTGTTTTCTGTGGCAAAATGTGTTTTTTATTTGAATTTATACTGTGGGTCCTAATGAACACGCCCCAAAACTCAACCCACCAATCATGCCCGTATGGTGCCCTAGACTGGTGTTGATGGTGACATGCCCCCCCACCCCCCTCTCATCTTTTGTCCAGACTGAAAGAGAAGAGGGATTCAACACATATGAGCTCAAAAGCTTCCCAGTACAAATGTGTGTCTGTGTGCTCATACATATAGTGTGTCCCTGGGGAGTAAGAGTTTCCTTTGCTATGAGTCATATTCATACACTTTAGGGGAAGCAGGTCCATATAAGGGGTCTTACTGATGCCACCTACTCTCTATTGTAGGCTACACTGTAAAAATGTAGACTAGAGATGCTTGGATAATACCTGCCTGCCTTGTAAAGGGTGTTTAAGAAGAGTGATGGACTGCAGAGCAGAGACCAACCAAACTAGTTTCTTCTGTAAGCTACTGCGGTTGTGTAGCCTAAAAACAAACATCAGAACAATAGGCTACCTGGTGATGTTTGAGAAGAGAAAGAATGTAATTTGTCTAGTGAACTAACGAGTCCTGTCTCTCGTCCCATGCCGTGGTTGGTCAGTGGGAGTGGTCGTCCCACTCATTCCAGAGAACCTGTAACAACAGACAGGAACCCCTCCACCCACACCCTTCTCTCTCAACCTGGCCTGAATGCTTGACCAACAACACCCTCACTACCATAGGAAATGGTGACTCAGAGGGAGTTTCCTGGGCACAGACGTGTGTGTGTGTGTGTGGCGGGTGGAGTGGTTCTGTGTTGTGTTAATTCAGCAGTACTTTGCTGCCTACCAGCAAGTTGCTACATCCACCAAGCCCCTGTTGCCTTCCAGCTAGACTGGCCAAGAGTGAGAGGGCGCCCCAGAGGGGAAAGGCCTGTCTTAGGAGCGTGGGCCTGGTTCCAGGCAGCCCCAGTGATGCCAAGGGAAAGGAAGGGCCGGAGAAAGCCTGGTCGCGCAGCAGCACTGTGAGGCCCAGTCATGCAAAGAGAACGGAAGGGCTGGAGAAGGCCTGGTCGCGCAGCAGCACGGTGAGGCCCAGCTGTCTGGGAAACAGCCACAGGAGTTCTTCCACTGTACCTACCTGGTGCCCCGCCCTTCAGAGGGAAGAAGAGACCGATGACAGAGAGAGGGGAATAGGAGCAAGAAGGATAACAGGAGTGAGGGACGAGAGAAACATGAGTTGTAGGGCGGGAAGAGAGGCTGTGGCCGTTGTCCATTCGTGCATTAACCCCACCCGTCAGTGTAAAATCATTAATCTCAGACATTTCACAAATCTTGCAGATGAAGGGAATGGGGAGACCAGAAGGAGGAGAGGAGAGAAAAGGCTATTGTCTGAGGCTTATTGAATCACGGCAGATAATTTAATTTAGCCTGGTGAAGTTAATCATCGCACTGGACGTATCAACCAAGGCCACCGCCGTAGCCCCGGAGCCATGTAGAGACTATTGTCACATCAGCCTGTTTAAAGAGATTCTAAAAAAAATGAAATCATGTCATTTGAGGTTTAGGCCTTCCCCCGGTCGTCTCCATTACTTTGCGTCTGATATATCCTAACCGACAGACCTTGTCGCTAGGAAAGAACCTCACCCATCATACACACGATGGTATAAGGAGTGGCCTTTGCACATGTCCATTTCATATGGTTGACTGAGACAGACCACTATAGTGTTGATTCTATGTTTGGTGTTGTAGTTACACAGATGTCTATAAAGCCTACACATCTACTGTACTGTAGGATATCTGGTCTGCTTTGGGACAGAACTGAACTGGTTGCTATGTGACTAATTCACAGGAAACCTGGTGATGGAAACGAATGGCATAGAGGGAAATGCCAATTAGTGTGTGTTCCTGTTTTCCCCCCTGCCAGCAGCAGGCACTCAGCATTACGTCACTGGTTTGTTGCCGTAATCATAAGCATGTTTTGCCAATCTGGAAGGGTACCGCGGGATTTACCATTTACACACACACACACACACACACCAGTGTTGTAAGCCCTACGGTGCTGTTGCTGTGTGTGAATGTTTGAAACCTGAGGCCTTGTGTGTGTGTGTGTCAAGACTTCATCTATCTGTGGGCCCATTGTAGGAGTGCTGCCAAGTCATTACACACACACACATACACACTCATTAAAGCGCCTCTGACTCACAGGCGTCATTAAATAGGGCTAACAGAGAACAGGGAACATGCTGGGAGGGAGTCAGGGAGACCAGATCAACTGAACACACCCCTACAGCCGTTTTAGCATTTTCAGCTAACAGCAGGCCAGGGCCAGTAGGCACAGAACAGGTTCTTCTACCTGGGTAGTGTTCAGTCGGAAGAAAAACGTTTAGAAACAGACGTGGTACATGACCGTGGGCCAATAAGAGAGAGCTCTGTTTTTCTGATTCAAAAACATGTTTGTGGCCACTGAAAATGACCCAAGGTAGTCTCTGGAACAAGGTGGGGGGTCTCTTCCCTGAACAACGTCCTCACTGTGGGGTGTTGGGAAATCATGGAGGCAGGCGACAGCCTGGAGAGCATGACTGAGTCATTTGGGATTTAGCGACTGAGTGAATGACTGTTTGTTTGTTTTTCTCCCTCAATGTTTTACCCTCAGGCCGATCAACTAACAGAAGAACAGATTGCAGGTAGGAACGACTGAGTAATCCCGCTCTCTAGCATGTTTAACACGTTTGACTAATTTGTGAACAGTACACACACACTCACATATTTTATTTAACCTTAATTTAACTAGGCAAGTCAGTTAAGAACATTCTTTTTTCAACGATGGCCTACCCCGGCCAAACGCGGACGACATATAACAACATACTGCAAGGGGAAAAAAATACAGGAGTTTATTTTTTCACTGTCCATTGACCTCAGCCATGTTCTTGTCTGAAATAAGTGGAATGAAATATCATCTTCTCATTTGATGTGTGTGTGTGTGTGTGATTTGGGCTAGCGCTAACTAGCTAGTACACTCTGTTATTCTCCTCAGTTAGATCTATAAACCCCTGGTTGGCTAATTAGCCAATGCTACTGGGTCCCAGGCTAATTCGGTCTTGTCTTCAGCGGTATACTTCAAACATCTTACTCTGGGGGGGTTTCTTATGGCCCGTCAATATTAAAATCCCTTAGATCTGCCAGTATATTGATCTGAACAAGTTATCAAACACCATCACGTCTACACTAAACTTCCTAAAACACAGACCTTTTGGCTGTAGGCCTCTCTTGAACTACGTCTTACAAACTACTAATTATCTGTGTATATACACCCTTTACAACCTCCCTTAAGTCTATCCTAATGTAAAGTGTTACCCGTCCCACAACTAAAGCTTGAGCCACAGCCCAAGAAGCCCTGACTGAGTCTGACCCACCCACCAGTAGGAAACACTGACTTCACCATAGAGACTTTACGTAACCCCACCTTTCATTCTCCTTCCCCCGTCCTCGCAGAGTTCAAGGAGGCGTTCTCCTTATTCGACAAGGATGGCGACGGCACCATCACGACCAAAGAGCTGGGCACCGTGATGAGGTCGCTGGGACAGAACCCCACAGAGGCGGAGCTGCAGGACATGATCAATGAGGTCGACGCTGACGGTGAGTGAAACACCCGATTGGTAAAAACAAAAATGGGGAAGTGACGTTCAGACGGGGGAAACTTGGGCAAACACGTGCGTCATCAAAAGGCGACGAAACCTGTAGTCATTGTGAGTTCCACACCATAAACTGACCGTGCAAGTGCATTCTGTTTTCATCTCCACGTATTGGTTTAGCACGGTCTGTCCCCTTTAGAGTTTAGCCTATACAATTGTTTGGGAATGTGCCTTCAGCAGTTCAGTCACTCACTGCCTGTCAAACAGTCCCTCGGTGTCTTATGACTCCACTGTTACCTGCCTGAAGGCCAGGCAGATTACTGTCAGTGTCAGCTTTCGCACTAAGAGCACTATGGTGAGTGACAAGTCTTCAAGACCCCTGTCAACTTATCAACACAACTGTCTCCTGATCAAATAGATATGGCTGAATCAACTGCGACTCTTGAGGTTTAATCCCAAATTACACTCTGTTCCCTTTCCAGTGCACTACATTTGTCCAGGGCCCATAGGGGGTGCCATTTGGGACACACATTGAGTCAGTGAGAATGAGTGATCACGGTAGGAGGCAGTGTCCTTGACTCTCAACGATGTTGGAAATTAAACCCGTCAGTCATCTAGGCGACCAGGCAAGGCCACCTATACCAAGATGATGCCCTGTCCGCGTAAAGGGTTTTGGTAAATGGGACCTTATCAATTGCAGACATTGTTCGATCTCACCACTGTTTGGCTCGGCTCGCTGTATCTATCCAAAGTCCCCGCCTCTCTCTCTGTTCTCTGTCCTGTCTAGTTATCTGTACAGCGTTTTCTCTGGTTTAGGCAATCTGGGTCAGACAGCGATGAAGCTAGTAATGTAAAATACAACTAATTACATAACCTCTGATCTGCGTTTCGTTCTGTACATTCAGTATCTCTTCTCTCCTCTCCCCTTTGTACGTTCAGTACCCTCATAGTGATGTCAACAGCAGGGCCACAGCTTATTTACTAAACAAGCAGAATGGATGCCCGAGGGAGAGAATGAGGTTCGCTTTACCCCAGAGAGGTGTGCTGTTGGTCTCTGAGAGGAGGAGGTCTCTTGTTTGGGCTCTGAAGTGGTGTTTTGTGTTGCCCTATCATTGGTTCTCCGGGTTCTGATCCCTCCCCACCAATCTCTGTTGCCCCCATGTGGAAAAAATGTGGACTTCATTGGTTTCAATGGGAACATTTTGCATGTTGTCTTCGGGGATGGTCCGCCTTGCCTAGGAAAAGCTATGGGGAAATAGTACGAGCTTAAGGAATGAATGTCCTCATAGACCGTAGAATGAGTCTTCGTCCTATAGTTTGCGTCAGCAGTGGCTCTTATATACAGTATACCATCTCCCACTCCTTCGCTCCTTCTATACAGTATACCATCTCCCACTCCTTCGCTCCTTCTATACAGTATACCATCTCCCACTCCTTCGCTCCTTCTATACAGTATACCACCATCTACAGTATACCATCTCCCACTCCTTCGCTCCTTCTATACAGCTCCTTCCTATACAGTATACCATCTCCCACTCCTTCGCTCCTTCTATACTACCATCTTCTATACAGTATACCATCTCCCATCTCCCATCTCCATCTCTCCCACCCCTCTCCTTCTACAGTATACCATCTCCCACTCGTTCCCTCATCTCCATCTCTCCCACCCACTCCTTCGCTCCTTCCAGTATCGTTCCCTCATCTCCATCCTTCTTGTACAGTATACCAAGACAAGACAAGCAGAGTCGGGCCCTGGAGTCACAGCCAGCTCTCGCTGCAGAAAGATCTCACCGGGTGGTTCTATGCATACTACAGGACTCCACACTCTCATGCTCCGAGTGCATTCTCCGAGGACGTTCTCTTGAGGACATCCTTGTGAGGACGAGAGTGTGGAGAACGCTTAAAATATTAGATTTCAGAAGCACTCGCATTCCCCCTGGTGCCTCACGCTGCTCCTCCCCATTTCCTGAACGTTCTTCCAGCCAGGACAATGGCAAGAATGGAGACAAGGTACACGCAGAGCAAACAATTGACTTGAATTATTATCAGCCAGCTATGCGAATCGGACTTACCCATTCACGGAACCTTCTTACAGTCAGAACCAGTGGCAAAAGAGACGAAACAAGATATACACAAACAGGGCAAACATTTTACTTCATACAGTGCCTTCAGTATTCACACCCATTGACTTCTTCCAAATGTTGTGTTACACACAATACCCCTAATGTCAAAGTGGAATTATGTTTTTGACATTTTTTACGAATGAATTAAAAATGAAAAGCTGAAATGTCTTGAGTCAGTAAGTATTCAACCCCTTTGTTCTGGCAAGCCTAAATAAGTTCAGGAGTAAACATGTGCTTAACAAGTCATATAATAAGTTGCATGGACTCACTGTGTGCAATAATAGTGTTTAACATTATTTTTTAATGACTACCTCATCTCCGTACCCCACACATACAGATAATTGTAAGGTCCCTCAGTGGAGCAGTGAATTTCAACACAGATTCAACCACAAAGACCAGGGAGGTTTTCCAATGCCTCGGAAAGAAGGGTATCTATTGATAGATGGGTAAAACAAAAACTAAACAGACATTGAATATCCCTTTGAGCATGGTTGAAGTTATTACGCACACTTTGGCTGGTGTATCAATACCCCCAGTCACTACAATGATGTAAGCAGCTTTCCATGAGGCCAACGGTGACTTTTTAAACAGTTACAGAGTTTAATGGCTGAGAACTGAGGATGGATCGTTGGGTCATAACATTACTCCACAATACTAACCTAAATGAGAGAGTGAAAAGAAGGAAGCCTGTAGAGAATACTTGTTTACGAGGTTGCGCCATATTTCTGTGCATTACTTTCCGCCGACGCTTGCTTAAAAATACGTACAAAAAGAGTACGTATTCGAGATATGTGCTCCGTTTCGCATACTTTGATTTGGACTCCTACTCCGACCCTTCCGTGCTCCAATTTGCATGCTCAGATCACGGTATTATGCATTTTGAGAAACAGCCATAGTTTCCCTTTTGAAATTCACATTTGTTATGGATAAACGTGTATTTCAGAGGGGGTTACAGGGTTAATTCCGTCTACTTCCGGGGTTAAAACAGCAACAACTCAAAGGGTTAAGTTTAGGTATTCATTCCCGAGTGCTTAAGGTTAGGTCTGTGTTTCGGGGAAGGCTTAAAACAAAGACCAACTATTCTCACGGCTTGCTAGAGCATTTAGGATGAGGTTTGTCCAGTAGCCTAAGCAGCACGCTCCGGCTCCGAGCATCACGTGATCGAGCCCAGTACAAAAAAGTGTATTTTGTATTTATTTTGAGCGCTGAGGAAAGCATATCGACGTTCTCAGGACCTTGTCAAACGTCCGAAACTGCTGTCTGTTGCTAGTGATCAGGCTGCTTTATTACTCCAAGCCTCCTCTTCCTCTGGATTGGTCTTCCAGTGGTATGTTTTCAGGCCCTGCCTGGCTGCAAAGGGGCTCATCACACACACACACAAAGGCTGTCTGCTCTCTGATTGGGGCTCCCCAGTGGCATGTGTTCCTTTTGATGGCTGCTGTGCTTGTGCTGCTGGCCCGGACAACTGTGTGTTTGTATGCATCTCTCTATCTCGTCTTTCTGTCTCTGTGTGTGTCTCTCTCGCTGTCTCTCTGTGTGTGTCTCCATGTTTGTTTGTGTCTCTGTGTGTTAGGTCCTGAGATCACTAGCCCGCGGCCATTAGATCACCATCTGCCTTATCGCATTATGCTCCCTACTCTGCTGTTGTTACAGCCCTGCTTACAGGGAGATCTGCTCTTCCCTGGTTAATCCCAGTACCACCAGCCCCACCCATCCTCCGCTCCACACACACACACACACACACAGTGCACGCGTACAGTGCGCACACACACACACACTACTCCATGCGAGGTTAATCCAGCAGGTACTCTGACCTCTCCTCTGACCTTCCCCCTCTCTCCGCCACCCCCGCACAGCCCAGCTCCCTCTCTTGCTGAAAGACATTCACACACAAACACATACAGCATATGTTTTACTATCCTTGTGGGGACCTAAAATTGTTTCCCATTAAAATCCTATTTTTCTAACCCCCCCCACACACACACACACACACACAATCCTCGTACAGTAGTATATCTCAGAGCCTTTCCCCCTCCCCGTAAAGAACCATTATAATCCCTGGGTAATCCCAACCTAACATGCTACATGATCTGATCCCAGATCCCACCATTGACACCAACGTACTGTATGTCCATCCATAGAATAGGCTCTAACCAGCCTATTCTATGTCAGGGAAAGGGCTGGGATCTCACCACTGCCACCAACATCCAACCATCCTCCACCCATTTCACTGTAAACTCACACATCCTGAGTTGATCAGAGGCTGTGTGGGAGAGATTGCACGGCTGCCACCAACGTCCATTCACCCACCACAGATGAACCCACACCGCAGGAGGCTGGTGGGACCTGAATTAGGGAGGACGGGCTCATAGTAATGGCTGGAATAAATGGAACGGTATCAAACACATTAGTCGCATGGTTTCCATGTGTTTGATGCCGTTCCATTTACTCCGTTCCAGCCATTACTATGAGCCGTCCTCCCCCCAGCAGCCCCCTGTGACCCAGACATCCTGTGAGGCCTGGTTATAGAATATTATATATAATATATATATATTATATTAATATATATTTATATATATAATATTTAATATATATAATATCTATAAGGGCAGATGATATATTATTTATTTTTATAATATAGATATATCCAGCATATATTATATTAATATATATTTATATATATTTTATATATAATCTTTGGATATATATAATATTATATAATATAATATATATAATATTATACAGTATATAATATTTAATATATATAATATTTAATATATATAATATTTAATATATAATATTTAATATATATAATATATATATAAAATATATATATATATTTATATATATAATGATAATATTTGTTATCAGCATCTTATCATTGCAATGGACTAAACTGGGTGTTATAATGGACTAAATTTGGCATGTTATAATGAACTGTACCGGGTGTTATAATGAACTAAACCGGGTGTTATAATGAACTAAACCGGGTGTTTCCTATCTCCAATCCAGGCAATGGCACCATTGACTTCCCGGAGTTCCTAACCATGATGGCCAGAAAAATGAAGGACACAGACAGTGAGGAGGAGATCCGCGAAGCCTTCAGGGTATTCGACAAGGTAAAGTACTGCATGTTTACTATCTAACACCTCCTCGGCAAGTAATCCTCAAATGACAATTTAGCTTTGTAATGAACTAGTAAACAGTCGTCTTTCATAAGATATATCCACCTGATAAACACAGTCTCAATTTCCAGTTATGGTGATGCTGCACTCTTAGAAAGAAAAGCGCTGTCTAGAACCTAAACTGGGTTTCCGGCTGTCCCCATAGGACAACCCTTTGAAGAACCCTTTTTTGGTTCCAGGTAGAACCCTTTCCCTAGAGGGTTCTACTTGGAACCAAAAAGGGTTCTCCTATGGGGACAGCCAAATAACCCTTTTCTTCTAAGAGTGTATATATACAGTGCCGTGCGAAAGTATTCGGCCCCCTTGAACTTTGCGACCTTTTGCCACATTTCAGGCTTCAAACATAAAGATATAAAACTGTATTTTTTTTGTGAAGAATCAACAACAAGTGGGACACAATCATGAAGTGGAACAACATTTATTGGATATTTCAAACTTTTTTAACAAATCAAAAACTGAAAAATTGGGCGTGCAAAATTATTCAGCCCCCTTAAGTTAATACTTTGTAGTGCCACCTTTTGCTGCGATTACAGCTGTAAGTCGCTTGGGGTATGTCTCTATCAGTTTTGCACATCAAGAGACTGAATTCTTTTCCCATTCATCCTTGCAAAACAGCTCGAGCTCAGTGAGGTTGGATGGAGAGCATTTGTGAACAGCAGTTTTCAGTTCTTTCCACAGATTCTCGATTGGATTCAGGTCTGGACTTTGACTTGGCCATTCTAACACCTGGATATGTTTATTTTTGAACCATTCCATTGTAGATTTTGCTTTATGTTTTGGATCATTGTCTTGTTGGAAGACAAATCTCCGTCCCAGTCTCAGGTCTTTTGCAGACTCCATCAGGGTTTCTTCCAGAATGGTCCTGTATTTGGCTCCATCCACCTTCCCATCAATTTTAACCATCTTCCCTGTCCCTGCTGAAGAAAAGCAGGCCCAAACCATGATGCTGCCACCACCATGTTTGACAGTGGGGATGGTGTGTTCAGGGTGATGAGCTGTGTTGCTTTTACGCCAAACATAACGTTTTGCATTGTTGCCAAAAAGTTCAATTTTGGTTTCATCTGACCAGAGCATCTTCTTCCACATATTTGGTGTGTCTCCCAGGTGGCTTGTGGCAAGCTTTAAACTATACTTTTTTATGGATATCTTTAAGAAATGGCTTTCTTCTTGCCACTCTTCCATAAAGGCCAGATTTGTGCAATATACGACTGATTGTTGTCCTATGGACAGAGTCTCCCACCTCAGCTGTAGATCTCTGCAGTTCATCCAGAGTGATCATGGGCCTCTTGGCTGCATCTCTGATCAGTCTTCTCCTTGTATGAGCTGAAAGTTTAGAGGGACGGCCAGGTCTTGGTAGATTTGCAGTGGTCTGATACTCCTTCCACTTCAATATTATCGCGTGCACAGTGCTCCTTGGGATGTTTAAAGCTTGGGAAATCTTTTTGTATCCAAATCCGGCTTTAAACTTCTTCACAACAGTATCTCGGACCTGCCTGGTGTGTTCCTTTTTCTTCATGATGCTCTCTGCGCTTTTAACGGACCTCTGAGACTATCACAGTGCAGGTGCATTTATACGGAGACTTGATTACACACAGGTGGATTGTATTTATCATCATTAGTCATTTAGGTCAACATTGGCTCATTCAGAGATCCTCACTGAACTTCTGGAGAGAGTTTGCTGCACTGAAAGTAAAGGGGCTGAATAATTTTGCACGCCCAATTTTTCAGTTTTTGATTTGTTAAAAAAGTTTGAAATATCCAATAAATGTCGTTCCACTTCATGATTGTGTCCCACTTGTTGTTGATTCTTCACAAAAATATACAGTTTTATATCTTTATGTTCGAAGCCTGAAATGTGGCAAAAGGTCGCAAAGTTCAAGGGGGCCGAATACTTTCGCAAGACACTGTGTAATAGATATAGATATATAGATATATATATCTAGAGATATCTCTGTCTCTCATTAACCATCCAATGGGGATTTGATTCTCTGTTCATTGCCTAATGGGGATTCACCTCTCTACTCATTATTGCCCAATTGGGATTAGCGTCTCTTTTTTTGTCCTGATTGCTCCCCAATGGGAATGCCTTTCCATCTATTCTCACCCAATGGAATTTCTTCCCTTGTGTCTCCAGGACGGAAACGGCTACATCAGCGCAGCAGAACTCCGTCACGTCATGACAAACCTGGGGGAGAAGTTAACAGACGAGGAGGTAGACGAGATGATCAGAGAAGCAGACATTGACGGAGACGGACAGGTCAACTATGAAGGTACGAGGACAGACCACCTAGCCCTGTATGCTTAACCAGCCACACGTGGCAGTGGATATTATTGGTTAATATAACGGAGACGAACTATGAAGGTAAGAGGAGGACAGTAGTTGTTCCAGGTTAGCTCTGGGTAGTGTTCATTGGGTCACAAAACGGAAAATGTTTCAACATTTTGCATGGAAAACAGGACTTAGTTTCTTATTAGTCTAGGAAGTCCCTCTCTGTTTCAGTGCGTTTTCTTCCATTTGGTACCTAATGAACATGACCCTGTACAGCAGGCATAACCAGCTACAGTGCCTTTAGAAAGTACTCATACCACTTGATTTATTCCTTATTTAGTTGTGTTACAGCCTGAAGTTTTGGGGGGCAAATGTATTGATATGGAAATATATCAAATTTACATAAGTATTTACACCACTTTGCTGTGACACTCTAAATTGAGCTCAGGTGCATCCAATTTCCTTTGATCATCCTTGAGATGTCACTACAGCTTGATTGGAGTCCACTTGTGGCTCATTCAATTGTTTGGACATGATTTAGAAAGAAACGCACCTGTCTATTTAAGGTCTCACAGTTGACATGTCAGAGTAGAAACTATACCCTGAAGTCCAAAGAATTGTCCGTAGATCTCCAAGATAGAATTGTGATGATGCATATACCTGAGGAAGGATATAAAAAATAAAAAAATTGTGTTGAAAGTTTCCAAGAGCACAGTGGTCTTCAACATTGGGAAATTGAAAAAATATGGAACTTCCCAGACTCTGCCTAGAGCTGGCCGTCCAAACAAACTGAGCAACATGCCTAGAAGGATCTTAGTCAGGGAGGTGACCAAGAGCCCAATGACCACTGACAAAACTACAGAGTTCCTTGCCTGAGATTGGGAGAACCTGCCAGAAGGACAACAGTCTCTACAGCACTTCACCAATCTGGGCTTTATCGGAGAGTGGCCAGACGGATGCTACTCCTGAGAAAAAGGCACATGGCAGCATGCCTGGAGTTTGCAAGAAGTCACGTGAAAGACTGAGATCATAAGGCACAATATTCTGTGGTCTGATGAGACTAAAATGTAACGCTGGCCTGAATGCAAAGCCCTATGTCTGGAGAAAATCAGGCACAGCTCATCACTCGTCTAACACCATCCCTACCGTGAAGCATGGTGGTGGCAGCGTCATGCTATGAGGATGCTTTTCAGCAGTCGGGACTGGGAGACTGGTAAGGATAGAGGGAACAATGAATGGAGCCAAATACAGGCAAATCCTGCTTCAGAGTGCAAATTACCTTAGACTGGGGTAAAGATTTACATTCCAACAGGACAATGACCCCAAGCATACAGCCAAAGCAACGCTGGAATGGATTCAGAACAAGAATGTGAAAGCCCTTGAGTGGCCCAGACTTAAATCCCATTGAGAATCTGTGGAATGACTTGAAGATTGCTGTTCAACTCCGCTCCCCATCTAACTTAACAGAGCTTGAGAAAATCTGCAAGGAAGAATGAGAGAAAATCCAGATCTGCAAGGCTGTAATAGCTGCCAAATGTGCTTCTACAAAGTATTGAATACTTATGTAATTGAGATATTTATGTTTCATTTTCAAAAATGTCTAAAAACATGATTTCACTTTGTCATTATGGGGTATTGTGTGTAGATGGGTAAAAAAATGAAAATAATATATATAATATAAAAAAAAATATTCCGGCTGTTACAGAACAAAATGTGGAATAAGTCAAGGGCTATGAATACTTTCTGAAGGCACTGTACATGCATCAGTCAGTCTTATCCCTGTAATCAGCATGTAACAGACATGTAAGAGGTATAGCCAGCTACATATAGTAGGAGTGGTTACTACTGGTTATGCAGCATTTCCAGCACTGTACAGCAGGCTGAACCAGCTACATATACCATGTGTAGTGCCAGCCCTGTAGCAGGCTTGGAGCAGCCCCGTAGCAGGCTTGGAGCCGCCCCGTAGCAGGCTTGGAGCCGCCCCGTAGCAGGCTTGGAGCCGCCCCGTAGCAGGCTTGGAGCCGCCCCGTAGCAGGCTTGGAGCCGCCCCGTAGCAGGCTTGGAGCCGCCCCGTAGCAGGCTTGGAGCCGCCCCGTAGCAGGCTTGGAGCAGCCCCGTAGCAGGCTTGGAGCAGCCCCGTAGCAGGCTTGGAGCAGGCTTGGAGCAGCCCCGTAGCTGCCCCGTAGAAGGCTTGTAGCCGCCCTGTAGCAGGCTTGTAAGCAGCCCTGTAGCAGGCTTGTAGAAGGCTTGTAGCCACCCTGTAGCAGGCTTGTAAGCAGCCCTGTAGCAGGCTTGTAGCAGGCTTGTAAGCAGCCCTGTAGCAGGCTTGTAGAAGGCTTGTAGCCACCCTGTAGCAGGCTTGTAAGCAGCCCTGTAGCAGGCTTGTAGCAGCCCTGTAGAAGGCTTGTAGAAGGCTTGTAGCCGCCCTGTAGCAGGCTTGTAGCAGCCCTGTAATGTTTCTAACATTAATGTGCACCACAGATTTTTTTTAAATGATCCTTTAAACTTCGACTACTGGTTTGGTGGTTGTATCCATCAATTGTCCCATTTAACAATCACCCACATTAGAAAATGCATTTAATTTAAACATCACGATATCGGCAAAATGCCTGCGATAAGTGACCGGTATGGTCAACGTCGGCTCATTTTCAGTTTTCTACCCAGTTTTCTACCCTCTTCCCCTCCACCCACTGTCACTCCTATTCCCCACAAGACACTGCACTCATTCTTTTAGAAGGAGCTGTTGACACAAACAGTCCATATGTCTTGGCTGGAAAGCGCCCTACTTCCTCACTCCCTCATTGTGCCATAAAAAGCACATGTAGTCTAAGCATTTGAAAGCCTTCTCTTTATTTCGGTTGGATGTCATTGTGTTGTTTTCACAGTGCAGTGACTTTTTTTAATCAAATAAGCTTAATGAGATGAACATGAAAGCCGTTTGGAAACGGGACACTAATTAGAATGATTTGCATTCTGTTCCTCCACTGCTTGATTACAAAAAAATGTATAAACAGTTTCACAATTTAGCAGGTGACTGCCTCGTCTGGCGCTTTGCCAATGGGGCTTAATGAGCTACAGTACGTTACTTATCTTTGTGTTTGTGTTCTTCTCTCTGTCTCTCTCTCTCCTTTCAACAGAGTTTGTACAGATGATGACTGCAAAGTGAAGCTCGGCCAACCTGCCTTGTCCCCTTGTAGAAGACGATAAAAAAAAGATCACAAAAGTTTTACTTACCTCTTGGGGAAAAAAATGTTCATTTATTCATACTGTTTCTGTATAGAAAATAATTGAATGTTAAAATAAAATATCCTTCTGTCCATCTACACAGAGAAAACAAAAATCTACAAAAAATATCTGCATGATATGGTTAGTGACACCCCCAAATACGATGAGTTTAGCATCAGTACTTCAAAGACGCATATAACAACCATGTAATAATTACCTTCAAACTGAAGCAAGGCATTTGGAACCCCTTCCAAGTTCCATCCATTTGCTGGTGATGTTTGGGCTGGCCATCTCTCTTTCTCTGTCTCTCTCTTTCCTGTTCTTCATGCATGCAGCTTGTGACTGGAGCACTCCCTCCAGCCAATCCGAGCGTGCTGATTCCACAGGGATGTCGTTGGTATGGTGTCGTTGGTTTGGTACAGTTTTTTTGTATTTGGAGAGGAACCCTAGTGATATGGTATATGAAAGGATAGGTTTATAATTCAAGCTGAAAGTAGAATGGAACTTACTTGTATGTTAGATAAAGTACATTTTCAAAATGTTTGGCATGTTTTTTTTGTTTTTTTTACACGTTATTTGGACGGCCATCTTAGGTATTTGTGCGTCCCTGCCCTGAAGAGGGATATAAAAAGTCTTACGGTGGAGCTTTTTTTTTTGTTGCTGAGATTGAGTGTTCCTCTTTCTGACATTAAGGGAGTTTCACTGGCCTTCATGTTTTTTCTTTCTTCTGTTTCCTCGACTCGGACAAGTGTGGCGGAGTTGTTGTGTACTTTGTATATGCAGTATGCATTCTGTAGGTAAGAGTTGCAGCACAAGAGTCTTTTCAACTGTTCATCTGAGTTCAGTTTACATTCATTCCAAGTTGTAAATGCTAGTCTTTCATTTTTTTTTTTTTTTCAAATAAAAAAAAGACAATGAACTTAATTGCTGTTGTGTGTTTTTATAGGATGCTGCTGAGATGTCATGTGACAGTGATTTCGAATCCATTGTCAAATATCAACTGTGATACTACATCAAATAAGTACAGTATGCATGTCTCTGACATATAAAACTGAATTATAGTCCTAGTTTATGCAATTACTCAAGATTACCATGTTGTACACTATATCGACTTCGTTCAATTTAGCCAAACCCAAACCATAGCCCAACCAGTCGCGGCAACCTTTGAATATCTCCTCCTGCTCTGTCAGCAAACTCTAGCTAGCTAGAGGTTTGGGGGGGGGAGACACACCACTGTTTGCGTTCTCATCTATGGCTGTGCTTCGGCTCTCTGTTGCTAGGCAACAGCGGCATGCTCTTACTAGGCTGTTGGGGGGTTTGAAAAAGGCAGGAGGGAGTTTTAATAGGCCTCAGCTGGAGAGAGAAGCTTCCATGATGTAGCCGTGTCCTAGTAAGGCCAGGCTAAAACCGGTCGTCATGTTTCAAACACACCAGTATGGGAACGTGGTTGACCACTCTATGGTGTTTACCTAGTCCATGAAGACGGAACCACATTGTCTGACTATATTTGGGTCACGGTTTGACCATATTTGATGAGGAGTAGAGTTTTGGCTGTCTGTACAGTGTCCACCCTTGGCTAGCCCAGCTCCATTCTGACCTTATGTTTTAGCGTTTCCCTCAGTACTGATAGGAGAGCCAGAAGCACATGCTTCTCCACACAGTGGAGTGGCTCTGCTTTCGGTCAGCGAATCGGCTAAAATGCACACGTCATCCTTTACTATTAATGTCATATCTATATAGGGTCGTTGCATAATGTTTATGTGGTTCTGTGATCGATAAATCGCATCGCCAGGCATTGTAAACACCTTTCATATGCGCAGTCATATCTCGTGATGAAAACGTGCAACGGGAACCCTTTACCCTGTGGAGGTACTCTCACCACGGAAGCGCTCACTCTCGCTGACATGGAACGCCACAGGGACAACCAGCCGTAAAATCAATTGAGGTTGACAACCCACCTTTAGCCCATAGGGACCAGTTAACCAAAGGCTCCATTTCAGGGTCGTGTTTTGCAACCTGTCAGCCACTCACGCTCGTGGTTCGCTTGATGCTAGTGGGGATACCTATAACACACAGGACTGTCACGCTACTCTAAAGTCCAATACTGATTGTGGACAGGTGGGGTACTGACAATACACGCCATTTAGCAGATGCTTTTATATAAAGCGGCTTACAGTCATACGTGCGTCCATTTTACGTATGGGCGTTCCGTGAACAAAACCAGTGGGCGTGACAATGAACAATACCGGACTACTGACAACCGGCCAATGAGCCGGAGCACAGCGTCAGCCAATAACCAGACTCCACAGACGTACATGGTTGAAGTGGATTGAAGAGGGAGAGAGAGAGACCAGACTTCCCCTCTATTCTTGTGTGACACTGGTGGGTTACACACGTACACACACACACTGCATACCAGTAGGATCTCCCCTATTCTCTGTAGTAACACTGGAGCCCCCCAGGGGTTAAATTAAGAACGTCAATATTTTAGGTGTAGATGAAGCAGCACTTTGCGGTGGCAGTGGTAGTAAGGGGAGAAGCACTGGCCAGGGAGGGAGAGATCACATATCACAGCTGCTACTGCGGGAAAGAACTAGGCACACTGATGAGACAGGCCTGCAAGTGTGTATATTGGGGGGGGCGCGAATCATAGGATCCTGCCAGGAGTTTTTCCTGACAGCATGAACTGGCCATAAACTGAACATCTCCTGGCCTATAATGACTGCAGTATTGGTGCAGTCTTACAGAGCTGAGCTACAGGGTTCTCTAGTAATCTATCACCTCGCTGTACAGCCCCTTTTTATTTCCTAGTCATCCCAACCTATAGCCTACTGAATCAACCTGTGTGTCTTTTCAGCTTGGGTCTGTCTTTCTCCATCTCTCGCTCTTTCTCTCTCCATCTCTCTCGTTCTCTCTCACTCTCTGCAGAGCTGGAGTTAGTACCACAAGGAGCACCCTTCCTCACTAGGGCCCCCTTCTCTCTCCATCTCTCTATTGCTCCCCCCCTTCCTGTCTCCCTACCCGTTCTGTTTACAGCATTTTTCATTTTTACTCTACCCCATCAGTCATCTCTTTTCATTTCAACTTGATTTCTTCAGTCTGGTTTCGTCTTTGTGGGTTTTCCTGGTTTCATTATTCTCTCTCCCTCCATGTACCTATGAGACAACACTCTGATCCATCTTTGATTGTTGGGCAATATTACTACAGTGTCACGAGAACAGGGCCTCTGAACTCAATATTCACAGGCGATAATATACGATTCCCTCGCCAGGCCAGGCATTACAAATAACCTTTAATAATGGATGGACTGGCAGAACAGGAACAGTTTGCTCCCTTCTAACGGTGTGTGTGTGTACGTATATATGTACGTGCGTGTGAATGTGTGTGTGTACGTGCAAGAGTGCAGGCGTAGATCAGCCCGGCCATCTATGGCTGCTAGTGGCGTAGAGTCTCAGTCCTGTGGGGCCCACCTGCATTGTAGAGCCCAAACATTGTTAAGAACCCTGAAACAGTAAGGATAACCTGCACCGTGGGGCCCAACAGCGCCACAGGGCTTATCTGCAGCATACGGATTACCTGCGCCATGGGGCCCACCTACAGAATGGGGCCTACCATCACTGGGTGCATATCTGCACAATGGGGCCTTCCCTCACTTTGATAGCTTATGTATATCATGGAGTTACGGTAATAACATTAACACAGTCTGAAGTGCACCTACACAGCTGTGTGGGGAAAACCCTCCCCCCTCCCCCTCACACCCCCCCTATTCCCCTTACATAATACAGTTGACTGAACACGCGCACACACACACAGAGAGGGGGGATGACTTAGTGGCAGAGGATTGTGGCAGTGTCAGCAGTTGTGTGCGCATGCATGCAAGTGCACGTGCGTGTGCAGTACTGTCAGTGTGTGTGCGTATGTGTGTGCAGAGGGAGAAAGTGCTGAACTGGGATACTCGTGACAGGAATTTCCACCCCCTTTTTTCCTGCACAGTACCCAAACATACACACACACACACACACACACACACACACACACACACACACACACACACACACACACACACACACACACACACAAGACCAGAGTGCACCGGCTGTTACCCATCACAGTCTGGGGAAGACCTGGCAGAGAGGGGGGCAGGCGATGGAGAAGGGGCAGGGGATGGAGAAGGGGATGGAGAAGGGGCAGGGGATGGAGAAGGAGAAGGGCCAGGGGATGGAGAAGGAGAAGGGGCAGGCGATGGAGAAGGAGAAGGGGCAGGGATGGAGAAGGAGAAGGGGATGGAGAAGGGGCAGGAGAAGGGGATGGAGAAGGAGAAGGGGATGGAGAAGGAGAAGGGGCAGGGGATGGAGAAGGAGAAGGGGCAGGCGATGGAGAAGGAGAAGGGGCATGGGCAGGCGATGGAGAAGGGGATGGAGAAGGGGCAAGGGATGGAGAAGGAGAAGGGGATGGAGAAGGGGCAGGCGATGGAGAAGGGGCAGGGGCAGGGATGGAGAAGGAGAAGGGGCAGGGATGGAGAAGGAGAAGGGGCAGGGGATGGAGAAGGGGCAGGGGATGGAGAAGGAGAAGGGGCAGGGGATGGAGAAGGAGAAGGGGCAGGGGATGGAGAAGGAGCAGGCGATGGAGAAGGGGCAGAGACAGGCGATGGAGAAGGAGAAGGGGCAGGCGATGGAGAAGGAGAAGGGGCAGGGGATGGAGAAGGAGAAGGGGCAGGGGCAGGCGATGGAGAAGGAGAAGGAGAAGGGGCAGGGGCAGGCTATCGAGAAGGAGAAGGGGCAGGCGATGGAGAAGGAGAAGGGGCAGGCGATGGAGAAGGAGAAGGGGCAGGCGATGGAGAAGGGGCAGGGGAAGGGGCAGGCGATGGAGAAGGGGCAGTGGAAGGCGATGGAGAAGGGGCAGGCGATGGAGAAGGGGCAGGGGATGGAGAAGGAGAAGGAGAAGGGGCAGGGGATGGAGAAGGAGAAGGGGCAGGGGCAGGGGATGGAGAAGGAGAAGGGGAAGGGGCAGGGGATGGAGAAGGGGCAGGGGATGGAGAAGGAGAAGGGGCAGGGGCAGTGGATGGAGAAGGAGAAGGGGCAGGGGCAGGGGATGGAGAAGGAGAAGGGGCGGGGGCAGGGGATGGAGAAGGGGCAGGGGATGGAGAAGTAGAAGGGGCAGGGGATGGAGAAGGAGAAGGGGCAGGGGATGGAGAAGGAGAAGGGGCAGGGGATGGAGAAGGAGAAGGAGAAGGGGCAGGGGATGGAGAAGGAGAAGGGGCAGGGGACGGGGCAGGGTATGGAGAAGGGGCAGGGGATGGAGAAGGAGAAGGGGCAGGGGATGGAGAAGGAGAAGGGGCAGGGGATGGAGAAGGAGAAGGGGCAGGGTCAGGGATGGGATGGAGAGGGATGGAGAAGGGGCAGGGATGGAGAAGGGGCAGGGATGGAGAGGGGCAGGGATGGAGAAGGGGAAGGGGCAGGGGATGGAGAAGGAGAAGGGGCAGGGGCAGGGGATGGAGAAGGAGAAGGGGAAGGGGCAGGGGATGGAGAAGGGGACGGGGCAGGGAATGGAGAAGGGGCAGGGGATGGAGAAGGAGAAGGGGCAGGGGCAGTGGATGGAGAAGGAGAAGGGGCAGGGGCAGGGGATGGAGAAGGAGAAGGGGCGGGGGCAGGGGATGGAGAAGGGGCAGGGGATGGAGAAGGGGCAGGGGATGGAGAAGTAGAAGGGGCAGGGGATGGAGAAGGAGAAGGGGCAGGGGATGGAGAAGGAGAAGGGGCAGGGGATGGAGAAGGAGAAGGGGCAGGGGATGGAGAAGGAGAAGGGGCAGGGGACGGGGCAGGGTATGGAGAAGGGGCAGGGGATGGAGAAGGAGAAGGGGCAGGGGATGGAGAAGGAGAAGGAGAAGGGGCAGGGGATGGAGAAGGAGAAGGGGCAGGGTCAGGGATGGAGAAGGAGAAGGGGCAGGGATGGAGAAGGGGCAGGGGCAGGGATGGAGAAGGGGCAGGGGCCGGGATGGAGAAGGGGCAGGGGCAGGGATGGAGAAGGGGCAGGGGCAGGGAGGGAGAAGGGGATGGAGAAGGGGCAGGGGCAGGGGATGGAGAAGGGGACGGGGCAGGGGATGGAGAAGGAGAAAGGGCAAGGATGGAGAAGGAGAAAGGGCAGGGGATGGAGAAGGAGAAGGAGAAGGGGCAGGGGATGGAGAAGGAGAAGGGGAAGGGGCAGGGGATGGAGAAGGGGACGGGGCAGGGTATGGAGAAGGGGCAGGGGATGGAGAAGGAGAAGGGGCAGGGGCAGGGGATGGAGAAGGAGAAGGGGCAGGGGCAGGGGATGGAGAAGGAGAAGGGGCAGGGGATGGAGAAGGAGAAGGGGCGGAGGCAGGGGATGGAGAAGGAGAAGGGGAAGGGGCAGGGGATGGAGAAGGAGAAGGGGCAGGGGATGGAGAAGGGGCAGGGGATGGAGAAGGGGAAGGAGATGGAGAAGGGGCAGGGGATGGAGAAGGGGCAGGGGATGGAGAAGGAGAAGGGGCAGGGGATGGAGAAGGGGACGGGGATGGAGAAGGGGCAGGGGATGGAGAAGGAGAAGGGGCAGGGGATGGAGAAGGAGAAGGGGAAGGGGCAGGGGATGGAGAAGGAGAAGGGGAAGGGGCAGGGGATGGAGAAGGAGAAGGAGAAGGGGAAGGGGCAGGGGATGGAGAAGGAGAAGGGGAAGGGGATGGAGAAGGAGAAGGGGACGGGGATGGAGAAGGGGCAGGGGATGGAGAAGGAGAAGGGGACGGGGCAGGGTATGGAGAAGGGGTAGGGGCAGGGTATGGAGAAGGGGTTGAGGGAAAGAGGCCAGTCTTACAGACGCAATAGAATGTTAATGCCAACGTGATTCGCATAGAGGATGTTCTGGGAATATCTGATTTCCACCGTGATGATGATTAGAACCGATGCCTTTCTGAACCAGTGTCAAGGGTCTATGCAGAGCTGTGTAACTAAATCAAATGACCAACTAGAATATCTGCTCTTCATGACAACTATAGCACACTGACTTGATGTGAATTGTATTTGGAACCCCATCCGCTGACATTACCAGATATGTTGAGTCAATTTGAAGGGACATTTCTACTGAATATTCACCCCTTCATATACACTGCTACACCCATCCAGGATCCCTACAGGTGAATTAGTCAAATCTAGCATTTTCACTATCAGGAAAAAAAAATCCCCAGCTCTACCCATACAGAGCAGCTGTTTACTACCACAACCTAGATTTCGGTCATCTCTACATAGTACAGCAAAACAACAACGTGTGCATCTTATACCATTTTCAAAACAAATCTTATTTTAGTCTTGTAAGTATGTATATGGCAAGATGCAACACGGTTCCCCTTTTCCTTCTGGACAAGTTCTTATTAAATGTTGATGTTCGGTTCTGATTTTTTTTTTAAACATGGGAAAAAAATAAAATAAATAAAAATAAAACTCATCTTCAAATGGTCTGTGCTCTCTCTGGGCTATCAAGGGAGATTGAGTTAGCTACATAATGTGGTGTTATGACAGTGTTGCTTATTGAGTTAGCTACATAATGTGTTGTTATGACTGTTGTTTATTGAGTTAGCTACATAATGTGGTGTTATGACAGTGTTGCTTATTGAGTTAGCTACATAATGTGTTGTTATGACTGTTGTTTATTGAGTTAGCTACACAATGTGTCGTGACAGTGTTGTTTATTGAGTTAGCTACATAATGTGTTGTTATGACTGTTGTTTATTGAGTTAGCTACACAATGTGTTGTTATGACTGTTGTTTATTGAGTTAGCTACATAATGTGGTGTTATGACAGTGTTGCTTATTGAGTTAGCTACATAATGTGTTGTTATGACTGTTGTTTATTGAGTTAGCTACATAATGTGTTGTTATGACTGTTGTTTATTGAGTTAGCTACATAATGTGTTGTTATGACTGTTGTTTATTGAGTTAGCTACACAATGTGCCGTGACAGTGTTGTTTATTGAGTTAGCTACACAATGTGTTGTTATGACTGTTGTTTATTGAGTTAGCTACACAATGTGCCGTGACAGTGTTGTTTATTGAGTTAGCTACACAATGAGCTGTGACAGTGTTGTTTATTGAGTTAGCTACACAACATATTGTTGAGACAGTGTTGTTTATCTAGTTAGCTATATAATGTGTTGTGACAGTGTTGTTTATTGAGTTAGCTACACAATGTATTGTTGAGACAGTGTTGTTTATCTAGTTAGCTATATAATGTGTTGTGACAGTGTTGTTTATTGAGTTAGCTACACAATGTATTGTTGAGACAGTGTTGTTTATCTAGTTAGCTATATAATGTGTTGTGACAGTGTTGTTTATTGAGTTAGCTATATAATGTTTTGTGACGGTGTTGTTTATTGAGTTAGCTACACAATGTATTGTGACATTGTTGTTTATCTAGTTAGCTATATAATGTGTTGTGACAGTGTTGTTTATTGAGTTAGCTACACAATGTATTGTTGAGACAGTATTGTTTATTGAGTTAGCTACACAACGTATTGTTGAGACAGTGTTGTTTATCTAGTTAGCTATATAATGTGTTGAGACAGTGTTGTTTATCTAGTTAGCTACACAACGTATTGTTGAGACAGTGTTGTTTATTGAGTTAGCTACACAATGTATTGTTGAGACAGTGTTGTTTATCTAGTTAGCTATATAATGTGTTGTGACAGTGTTGTTTATCTAGTTAGCTACACAACGTATTGTTGAGACAGTGTTGTTTATCTCGTTAGCTATATAATGTGTTGTGACAGCGTTGTTTATTGAGTTAGCTATATAATGTGTTGTGACAGTGTTGTTTATTGAGTTAGCTACACAACGTATTGTTGAGACAGTTTTGTTTATCTAGTTAGCTATATAATGTGTTGAGACAGTGTTGTTTATCTAGTTAGCTACACAATGTATTGTTGAGACAGTGTTGTTTATTGAGTTAGCTACACAATGTATTGTTGAGACAGTGTTGTTTATCTAGTTAGCTAGGTAATGTGTTGTGACAGTGTTGTTTATTGAGTTAGCTATATAATGTGTTGTGACAGTGTTGTTTATTGAGTTAGCTACACAATGTGTTGTTGAGACAGTGTTGTTTATCTAGTTAGCTATATAATGTATTGTGACAGTGTTGTTTATTGAGTTAGCTGCACAACGTATTGTTGAGACAGTGTTGTTTATCTAGTTAGCTATATAATGTGTTGAGACAGTGTTGTTTATCTAGTTGGCAATATAATGTGTTGAGACAGTGTTGTTTATCTAGTTAGCTATATAATGTGTTGAGACAGTGTTGTATATTGAGTTAGCTACACAATGTGTTGTTGAGACAGTGTTGTTTATCTAGTTAGCTATATAATGTATTGTGACAGTGTTGTTTATTGAGTTAGCTGCACAACGTATTGTTGAGACAGTGTTGTTTATCTAGTTAGCTATATAATGTGTTGTGACAGTGTTGTTTATTGAGTTAGCTACACAATGTGCCGTGACAGTGTTGTTTATTGAGTTAGCTACACAACGTATTGTTGAGACAGTGTTGTTTATCTAGTTAGCTATATAATGTATTGTGACAGTGTTGTTTATTGAGTTAGCTGCACAACGTATTGTTGAGACGGTGTTGTTTATCTAGTTAGCTATATAATGTGTTGTGACAGTGTTGTTTATCTAGTTAGCTATATAATGTGTTGAGACAGTGTTGTTTATCTAGTTAGCTATATAATGTGTTGAGACAGTGTTGTTTATCTAGTTAGCTATATAATGTGTTGTGACAGTGTTGTTTATTGAGTTAGCTACACAATGTGTTGTTATGACTGTTGTTTATTGAGTTAGCTACACAATGTGTTGTTATGACTGTTGTTTATTGAGTTAGCTGCACAATGTATTGTTGAGACAGTGTTGTTTATTGAGTTAGCTACACAATGTATTGTGACAGTGTTGTTTATTGAGTTAGCTACACAATATGTTGTGACAGTGTTGTTTATTGAGTTAGCTACACAATGTGTTGTTATGACTGTTGTTTATTGAGTTAGCTAACACAATGTATTGTGACAGTGTTGTTTATTGAGTTAGCTACACAATGTGTTGTGACAGTGTTGTTTATTGAGTTAGCTACACAATGTGTTGTGACAGTGTTGTTTATTGAGTTAGCTACACAATGTGGTGTGACAGTGTTGTTTATTGAGTTAGCTACACAATGTGCCGTGACAGTGTTGTTTATTGAGTTAGCTACACAACGTATTGTTGAGACAGTATTGTTTATTGAGTTAGCTACACATTGTGCCGTGACAGTGTTGTTTATTGAGTTAGCTACACAACGTATTGTTGAGACAGTATTGTTTATTGAGTTAGCTACACAACGTATTGTTGAGACAGTGTTGTTTATTGAGTTAGCTATATAATGTATTGTGACAGTGTTGTTTATTGAGTTAGCTGCACAACGTATTGTTGAGACGGTGTTGTTTATCTAGTTAGCTATATAATGTGTTGTGACAGTGTTGTTTATCTAGTTAGCTATATAATGTGTTGTGACAGTGTTGTTTATTGAGTTAGCTACACAATGTGTTGTGACAGTGTTGTTTATTGAGTTAGCTACACAATGTGTTGTTATCACTGTTGTTTATTGAGTTAGCTACACAATGTGACGTGACAGTGTTGTTTATTGAGTTAGCTACACAATGAGCTGTGACAGTGTTGTTTATTGAGTTAGCTGCACAATGTATTGTTGAGACAGTGTTGTTTATTGAGTTAGCTACACAATGGGCTGTGACAGTGTTGTTTATTGAGTTAGCTGCACAATGTATTGTTGAGACAGTGTTGTTTATCTAGTTAGCTATATAATGTGTTGTGACAGTGTTGTTTATCTAGTTAGCTATATAATGTGTTGAGACAGTGTTGTTTATCTACTTAGCTATATAATGTGTTGTGACAGTGTTGTTTATCTAGTTAGCTATATAATGTTTTGTGACAGTGTTGTTTATTGAGTTAGCTACACAATGTGTCGTGACAGTGTTGTTTATTGAGTTAGCTACACAATGTGTTGTTATGACTGTTGTTTATTGAGTTAGCTACACAATGTGTTGTTATGACTGTTGTTTATTGAGTTAGCTGCACAATGTATTGTTGAGACAGTGTTGTTTATTGAGTTAGCTACACAATGTGTTGTTATGACTGTTGTTTATTGAGTTAGCTGCACAATGTATTGTTGAGACAGTGTTGTTTATTGAGTTAGCTACACAATGTATTGTGACAGTGTTGTTTATTGAGTTAGCTACACAATATGTTGTGACAGTGTTGTTTATTGAGTTAGCTAAACAATGTGTTGTTATGACTGTTGTTTATTGAGTTAGCTAACACAATGTATTGTGACAGTGTTGTTTATTGAGTTAGCTACACAATGTGTTGTGACAGTGTTGTTTATTGAGTTAGCTACACAATGAGCTGTGACAGTGTTGTTTATTAAGTTAGCTGCACAACGTATTGTTGATACAGTGTTTTTTATTGACTTAGCTACACAATTAGATGTGACAGTGTTGTTTATTGAGTTAGCTAACACAATGTGTTGTGACAGTGTTGTTTATTGAGTTAGCTACACAATGTATTGTGACAGTGTTGTTTATTGAGTTAGCTACACAATATGTTGTGACAGTGTTGTTTATTGAGTTAGCTACACAATGTGTTGTTATGACTGTTGTTTATTGAGTTAGCTAACACAATGTATTGTGACAGTGTTGTTTATTGAGTTAGCTACACAATGTGTTGTGACAGTGTTGTTTATTGAGTTAGCTACACAATGAGCTGTGACAGTGTTGTTTATTAAGTTAGCTGCACAACGTATTGTTGATACAGTGTTTTTTATTGACTTAGCTACACAATTAGATGTGACAGTGTTGTTTATTGAGTTAGCTACACAATGTGTTGTGACAGTGTTGTTTATTGAGTTAGCTACACAATGTATTGTTACAGTGTTGTTTATTGAGTTAGCTACACAATGTGTTGTTACAGTGTTGTTTATTGAGTTAGCTACACAATGTGTTGTGACAGTGTTGTTTATTGAGTTAGCTACACAATGTATTGTTACAGTGTTGTTTATTGAGTTAGCTACACAATGTGTTGTTACAGTGTTGTTTATTGAGTTAGCTACACAATGTATTGTTACAGTGTTGTTTATTGAGTTAGCTACACAATGTGTTGTTACAGTGTTGTTTATTGAGTTAGCTACACAATGTGTTGTTACAGTGTTGTTTATTGAGTTAGCTACACAATGTATTGTTACAGTGTTGTTTATTGAGTTAGCTACACAATGTGTTGTTACAGTGTTGTTTATTGAGTTAGCTACACAATGTGTTGTTACAGTGTTGTTTATTGAGTTAGCTACACAATGTGTTGTTACAGTGTTGTTTATTGAGTTAGCTACACAATGTTGTTACAGTGTTGTTTACAGTGTTGTTTATTGAGTTAGCTACACACAGTGTTGTTTATTGAGTTTACAGTGTTGTTTATTGAGTTAGCTACACAATGTGTTGTTACAGTGTTGTTTATTGAGTTAGCTACACAATGTGTTGTGACAGTGTTGTTTATTGAGTTAGCTACACAATGTGTTGTGACAGTGTTGTTTATTGAGTTAGCTACACAATGTGTTGTGACAGTGTTGTTTATGCATGCGTCGTTATTCTAATTTATGTTTTGTTTCCCTCACTCTTGTTGAGTGTCGACTCTCGTGGCAACAACAACCTGTCGACTCAGAGGTTTTTATAGAGATGAACAGGCTGAGGTCCAGTCACGTATTCTTTCTGCTGTGGGAAAAGCTCTGTCGGAGAAGAAAGCTACACACGCACACACGCACACGTGCACACACACGAACACACCCTATCAGAAGAGAGATGAGAAGGATGTGATGGGTGAGATCAGAGAGTGGTTTGGACAGACTGCCTGGTGTATTCTGTGAAAGATGCTGACAGACAGACAGTGGTGTTAAAAGGACAGGCAGTAGGCAGCATATTCCCTCCCTGCTCCCTCCCAGGATAGGTCAAGCACCAGTGAAGGCAAAGCTACAGTTGAATAACAGACAGTGAACTGTCAGAGCTCTCTTCTCTCTTAAAAAACCCTGTAGGTCTAAGCCCTTAGATATCAATATCTACGAAGCAAACATATGGTATTGTTTTCAGGTGGTCATAAAATGGATCATTTAGCCATTTGATTTTGACAAACTGTCAGAAACCGTGTCAGAGAAGCTCATCTGCATGCTCGTCGTCCTCACCAGGGTCTTAACCTGACTGCAGTTCGGCATCGTAACTGACTTCCGTGGGCAAATACTCACCTTCGATGGCCACTGGCACACTGGAGACGTGTGCTCTTCACAGATGAATCCAGGTTTCAACTGTACCCGGCAAATGGCAGACAGCATGTTTGGCGTTGTGTGGGCGAGCGGCTTGTTGATGTCAACGTTGTGAACAGAGTGCCCCATGGTGGTAGTGGGGTTAAGGTATGAGCAGGCATAAGCTACGGTCAACAAGCACAATTGCATTTTATCGATGGCAATTTCAATACCATGAGGAGATCCTGAGGCCCATTGTCGTGCCTTTCATCCGCCACCTTCACCTCGTGTTTCAGCATAATAATGCACAGCCCCATGTCGCAAGGATCTGTACACAATTCCTGGAAGCTGAAAATGTCCCAGTTCTTCCATGGCCTGCATACTCACCAGACATGTCACCCATTGAGCACGTTTGGGATGCGCTGGATCGACGTGTACGACAGCGTGTTCCAGTTCCCGCCAATATCCAGCAACTTCGCACAGCCACTGAAGAGGAGTGGAACAACATTCAACACGCTACAATCAACAGCTTGATCAACTCTTTGTTTGTAACTCACACGGTTCGGGTTAAACAGGCGCAAAACTTTATATTGGTGGAAAGAGTGGATTGAGTTGCAGCATAAATAGCATAAACACACTGTGAGGTATTCAATATTCGACATGATGTCATCATGTGATGCACAGGTGTGTCAACCAACTCTGGGGATCTCATAAAGAATTTAATAGGATCTTGTTAGCAGTTACAAATTCCTAACATATTCTAGCAATTGGAATTTGCAGCATATCATACAAATTGCACGATGTTGTATTTTATTTTGCAGGACAAAACATACAAAATAGATTAAGTACACAATTGTGCAACATTTTCGAGGACCTGTTTTGGCTCGTGAGTCAATGCATCTCTGTAAGTGCCTTTGAAATAAAACCCCACAATGATTTGGAATGATGTCTTGGTGTCATTATAGGCTATTGATAAAGTGGATGCAATAAGTTATTTGTTTTGATTTTAGTCTCAACAGTTATTGTGGGAGCAAAAGGTACTGTAACTTCATTTGCATGTGGGATGGACTCATATGTTGTATGTGTATAAATACAGAGCCAGTTCTCTGGAAAAGGGTGTGTTCCTCGGACCATCTAGGCTTCTGATATGCTTGTATTAAAAGCATATATTGAATTCACAAGTTCTTGTAAGTGTTATATTCTGAAACGATTCTCCACGACATTATATGGAAAGTAGATGTATTGAATTTTGTATTATGTTCAAGATGTTTTTAGATGGGAGAAATGGGTATGTCACATACTGTGTGTGTGATGACTCGGATCAGGAATACATCACTTCAGCACCACTGCGCTGTCCAACTATTTTCTCTCTCGTTACAGCACGGCGGGCCGCACAATGATCCTATTTGTTGGTCAACTTTTTATTTTGCCATCCTGATTGCAAATTCATCTCTGAATCTGATAGACCAGTCTCCATTCAGGAAGATGACTGATTTCTGATGTCTCGTGTTTAAAAAAAGTCAGCCTAATTTAATATTTTGTCTGTTTGATAGGCTATGTTTTAATGTCATTAATGGCTACGTGAAGTGGGATGGAACTAATGAGAAGTTATGTGATTAACTTAGCTATTTTGATTTCATTTTAAAGCTTATGTATGGAAATATGATATATTGAATGTTTCTAATGTTCACGATGATTCATTTTGAATCTGATCTAATGTTTAGCAACAAGGCGCCGTCCACCTCTTTTCTCTCGCCAAGTCGCCAAGCCGCCGCCCACAGACACATTTCTATAGGCAACAGCTTCTGTTAATCAACATGTTTGTATCATTAGTAACAATGACTATTTGGCCTATTTGTTATGTTGACAGGACTTGAGTTTATGTCATTAAACCTTTGTTTGATAAAGTCTATTCCAGTCTTCATTTTCTGTATTCATTTTCCATTGGCTTATTGTGTGTGTGTGTGTGTGTGTGTGTGTGTGTGTGTGTGTGTGTGTGTGTGTGTGTGTGTGTGTGTGTGTGTGTGTGTGTGTGTGTGTGTGTGTGTGAGTGTGAGTGTGAGTGTGTGTGTGTGTGTGTGTGAGGAGCACACAGAAACTTTGCCAAGGCAGAGATAATGGCTGGTTCGCTGTTGGTTCCTGGAATTAGATAGAGTGGATCAACGTGCGCAGGTAGCCTACGGTGCCTTTGAAGTGATTTGTTTGACAATCAGATGAAAACGCTATGACTGGTTCTGCTAACCAGTATAAAAGGTAAGACATTTTTAAAGTGAAAAGATGGATCTATATGAATTGGGACCATCAAAAATATTTGTGCACACAATAAGTGCGTGCACAGATAGGAGGTGCGGTACCGAGAATCATTTTGATCTACTTTCACCTCTGCTCGTGAGCACTACTTTCAAAACTACTGGCTGGAATTATACAAAACCTTTATATTTAAGTCAGTGGGACATAACAGTTCAAATTGACAATGGCACCAAATAGACCAGGACAAATCTCATACAGGCAATACACTACAGTAGCTAACTCACAACAGAATATATCTTGTAAAGATACATAGCATTATCTAACAAATGACTCTGATACAGTAGGGACAGGCAACAAGTGTCAGTACCAAATAAATAACAAATCAATGTTGTTGCTGTCGTAGATTCACCCATTTAATAAAAAGATGATCTGGTAGACTAGAGAATGGATGTGTTGCTAGTTATGTCATCAGACTACAGCCTGTCTGATCAAAGAGAGGCTGATGGTTTTGAGCACTGAGCGTCCAGAGAGCTACGCCCTACCACACACACACACACACACACACACACACACACACACACACACACACACACACACACACACACACACACACACACACACACACACACACACACACACACACACACACACACACACACACACCAGGTTGGACTCAGTTGAATAGAATTAGGCTCACAGCGACAGAAACGCAAATAAGATCGCTTTCCCGAGCCAAAGAAAAATTGTTTCCATCTATGATGAACACGCGCACACATACACACACACATGCATGTAGCGCGCACACACACGTTGCAGAGATGTGTAGGGCTGTTTCAGGATGAAAGTCAACATTTACCTACACAGGACTTTCATAAGGTTTTTAGAATACTTTTTGCAGTGACTACCAAAGGATGAGCAATTCAACCTTTCCAATATGAGAAAATGTATTATTATGAACAGATAACATGTCAGATGACTCAGATCGATGACGAAGCATGGTGTGTACAAAACCAAGAGTTGCGGTTATGAGTTGTGGGTTGGATTCCCGATGGGTCACCTATACTCAAGTTTGGATAGATGCATGACTCAATTTGGATAAATGCATAATGTACTAAAGCATCTGTTAAATGTATAAATACCATATTATCATCATCATAATCATTATAAAGTAGCCATGAGTGTTAAACCAACCTGGTCTCATAGAATAAACGTAACATAGTACACGTAAAACAGTATAAATAGTAAGATATGTTACGTTTGGTGTGGTTAAATAAGACAGAAGTTCACTTAAGGCAAAAATTAAGTAGGGTGGGTGGTCGGGGTGGATGGGTACAATGCGAACGCCTAGCAACCAAAAGGTTGCGTGTTTAAATCTCATCACAGATCATTTTAGCTAATTAGAGACTTTGGTACTACTTACTACTTTGCAACTACTTAGCATGTTAGCTATCCCTTCCCCTAACCCATCTCCTAACCAAACTAACGTTAGCCACCTAGCTAATGTTAGCTACAACAAATTGGAATTCATAACATATCATACGTTTTGCAAATTCGTAAAATAGTGAAGAGTCAGGATTAGATTAAGGGTCTTGTTTTCTAACTGCTGACTTTATCTAATGAGGGGGGATCAAATGTCTGCCTGGCCTTTAATTAACAAATGTTTCATTGTTAAAAAAAAGAAATACAGAGAAAAGAGCAAGCATCTAAATCCATATTATAAGACATGACAAAGGCTCATACAGTTGAAGTCGGAAGTTTACATACACCTTAGCCAAATACATTTAAACTCAGTTTTTCACAATTCCTGACATTTAATCCTAGTAAAGATTCCCTGTTTTAGGTCAGTTAGGATTACCACTTTATTTTAAGAATGTGAAAAGTCAGAATAATAGCAGAGAGAATGATTTATTTCAGCTTTTATTTCTTTCATCACGTTCCCAGTGGGTCAGAAGTTTACATGGACTCAATTAGTATTTGGTAGCATTGCCTTTAAATGGTTTAACTTGGGTCAAACGTTTCGGGAAGCCTTCCACAATAAATTGTGTGAATTATGGCCCATTCCTCCTTACAGAGCTGGTGTAACTGAGTCAGGTTTTGTAGGCCTCATTGCTTGCACACACTTTTTCACTTCTGCCCACAAATTTTCTATGGGATTGAGGTCAGGACTTTGTGATGGCCACTCCAAAACCTTGACTTTGTTGTCCTTAATCCATTCTACCACATCTTTGGAAGTATGCTTGGGTTCATTGTCCATTTGGAAGACTCATTTGCGACCAAGCTTTAACTTCCTGACTGATCTTTGTCCCCATGAGCAGTTGCAAACCGTAGTCTGGCTATTTGGCCAGCAGCATATCACCCTGCATACCACTGCTGGCTTGCTTCTGAAGCTAAGCAGGGTTGGTCTTGGTCAATTCCTGGATGGGAGACCAGATGCTGCTGGAAGTGGTGTTGGAGGGCCAGTAGGAGGCACTCTTTCCTCTGGTCTAAAAAAAAAAATATCCCAATTCCCCAGTGCAGTGATTGGGGACACTGCCCTGTGTTGGGTGCTGTCTTTCGGATGGGATGTTAAACGGGTGTCCTGACTCTCTGAGGTCATTAAAGATCCCATGGCACTTGTCGTAGGGGTGTTAACCCCGGTGTCCTGGCTAAATTCCCAATCTGGCCCTCAAACCATCACGGTCACCTAATAATCCCCAGTTTACAATTGGCTCATTCATCCCCTGTAACTATTCCCCAGGTCGTTGCTGCAAATGAGAACGTGTTCTCAGTCAACTTACCTGGTAAAATAATGGATAAATAAATAAAAAGTAAATAAATATTTGATGGAGGTTTTGCAGCAGTGGCTTCTTCCTTGCTGAGCAGCCTTTCAGGTCATGTCGATATAGGACTTGTTTTACTGTGGATATAGATACTTTTGTACCTGTTTCCTCCAGCATATTCACAAGGTCCTTTGCTGTTGTTCTGGGATTGATTTGCACTTTTCGCAACCAAAGTACTTTCATCTCTAGGAGACAGAACGCGTCTCCTTCCTGAGTGGTATGACGGCTGCGTGGTCCCATGGTGTTAATACTTGCATACTATTGTATGTACAGATGAACGTGGTATCTTCAGGAATTTGGAAATTGCTCCCAAGGATGAACCAGACTTGTGGAGGTCTACAATTTTTTTCTGAGGTCTTGGCTGATGTCTTTTGATTTTCCCATGATATCAAGCAAAGAGGCACTGAGTTTGAAGGTAGGCCTTGAAATACATCCACAGGTACACCTCCAATTGACTCAAGTGATGTTAATTAGCCTATCAGAAGCTTCTAAAGCCATGACATACATTTTCTGGAATTTTCCAAGCTGTTTAAAGGCACAGTCAACTTAGTGTATCTAAACTTCTGACCCACTGGAATTGTGATACATTGAATTCTATGTTTACAGACAGATTATTTCATAATTGTTGGAAAAATGACTTGTGTCATGCACAAAGTAGGATGTCCTAACCAACTTGCCAAAACTATAGTTTGTTAACAAGAAATTTGTGGAGTGGTTGAAAAAAATAGTTTTCATGACTCCAACCTAAGTGGATGTAAACTTCCAACTTCAACTGTACATGCTTATAACAAGTTATAAAGCATTATACCTTCAGACTTTTCTAATAGGTCTTTGTGGAAAATAGAGGGGTCATACAGGCCAATGTTAAGTTCTAGGGCCTAGCTGATGCAGAGCTTCAGAAACAGATTAAGTGAAGTGGGGGGGTGAACAATGAAGCTGTAGTGTGAGAAATGTATGGAGTGCCAGACGAGGAGAGAAAGACATTCCCCGTACCACATCTCTTGGCGATGGAGTGCTCCTTTGTCTGTCTGAGTACATCTCTTTTTCTTTCACTTCAACACACATGCATACACACACACACACACACACCACACACACACACACAGCTTTGCTTATTTTCTCTGTCGCTGAAAGAGCACTAAAGTGGATAGATAAATTAGAGGGTCCATCCAGCGTTGCTACGGGGACGCAGCGGGGACTCAACATGGATGAAGAACCTGAGAAGTGCAGGGACACAGCACGGTGAAGCTCTGTATTGAAACTCACCACCACCTAACCTACCCGGCTTTAATTCACCCTGGAGTGGAGCTTGTCAGATTGCTCTCCCTGCCTGGGCCCAATCAGTTGGCTCCCTGAGACTGGACGACAAACAGGCTGGCTAGTAAAACTGGGTTCAAATACTATTTGAAATCTTTCAAATGCTTTTGAGTGTTTGCTTTATCCTGCCTGGGGAGCCAAATGGGTGAGGTTTGCCCATTTAGCCACCAATTTGTTCTATTGCGCCATGCAAGCTCAAACAAGCCTAGATAAAGTATTTGAAATGATTTCAAATAGTTCTTTAACCCAGGTATTCTGATTCCAAACTGTGCTGGCTGGTTGACAGACTGCTGCTGAGCTGAAGTCATGGAGGTAATAACTCCTTAACCATGGTGTATTAACGAGACACTGGATCCCACATGAGGACAGAGTGTTTATCAGCGGTACCTCTTTAATAATGGAGGTTTATGGCCAGTTGCCTGGGGTCAGAGTTCAGTCCTGCTGGAGCACCACCAGGAAGGCCTGGCCGGGAGGGGGTTGGGGAGAGGGGAACAGACCATGGAAGGAGCAGAGAAAGGCCTTTGGGCATCACGCCCAGTCCTGCAAGTGGCACTACCTAGGGCTTAGGTCAGTAAAACAGAGCAGTGTCCTAAAGTCCATAAAATGTCTTTGCATACTATGTAGTATGCAAAGACACTGTGTGCAAGTATGGATATTGGGACAGATTCTAGACAACCACAGTCTATCTAGCGAACAAAGTGCAACGGTGAGGCTTCAAAATTTACTATGAGGCTCACTCATTCTTGGTTAATTCGAACAAGCAAGGAAAATACTAGCGATTCAATATAAAAGCCCATTGGGTTGGTCTGACCAGGAAATGATTAGACCTTCAGGGACTCACTCCATTAGTGGTTGTTGTTCTGTCTGCTGGCTGTGGCCTGTCTGCCTCTGTCTGTACCCAAACCATAGACCCAAATCCATTGCATCATTGTCCATTTCGCGATAACGCTTTCACAACAAAAGCCCTTTCACCACAGACATACTGTAACACCGTGGCCCTGTGCATTAGGTCTTTGCCAGAATAAAGGGAACCCAATGTCTCCCTGTAAAGCCAAGTGGACTACTTCCCTCTATCCAACCACTATTACAAAACATCCCCACTACCCTATCCCTCCTCTCCCTCACCCCCCCCTCTCTCTACCCCCTCTCTCTACCCTCCTGTCTCTCTATCCCTCCCTCTCTAGCCCCTCTCTCTCTACCCCCTGTCTCTCTATCCCTCCCTCTCTACCCCCTCTCTCTCTCTACCCACCCTCTCTCTCCACCCACCCACCCACCCCCTTCTCCCTCCCTCCCTCCCTCCCTCTCTCTCTCTATACCCTCTCTCTCTACCCCCTCCCTCTCTCCCCCTCTCTCTACCCCCTCTCTCTCTACCCACCCTCTCTCTACCCACCCTCTCTCTCTACCCACCCACCCACCCTCTCTCTCTCTCCCTCCCTCCCTCTCTCCCTCTCCCCCTCTCTCTCTCTCCCTCTATCCCCTCTCTCTCTCTCTATCCCCTCTCTCTACCCCCCTGTTTCTCTCTCCCTCCCTCTCTCCCCCTTTCTCTACCCCCTCTCTCTCTCTCTACCCACCCTCTCTCTCTCTCTGTGTGTGCTCTCTTTATATAGTATGTTCCAGTGCACAGTCTGTAGGCTAAAACACATCCTGCGGCAACTCTAAAGCTCAACGAAGATAGTGAAGAAGAAAGGAGAAGGAAAGAAGTGCCTCTTTTTTCTCTCTCTCACTCTCTTCTTCGTTGTTACAAAAGAGGTGAAGGTAAATCTCAGATGCAGAGAGCCCAGGCATGGCTGAAAGAGCCTGGAGGTGAAAGCAGGGCTGTCAAGCTGAAGGGGTGTGAGAGCTGTGTTTTGTGTTACAGCCCAGTAGGAAGACATAGCCATATGAATGAATGAATGAATGAACAGCACAGCAGCACAGAGAAGAGAGAAATGGTCGGTCGGTTGGTCGGTCAGAGTGAGCTAATCTGTTTTTTAATTTTTTTTTTAAGAGCTCGGGGTGGGTGCATATGAGTATTCACAATGAACGTGATTGTGCATGTGTGTGTGTGTGTGTGTGGGGGTGGGGGGGTTGTGTACACGCGTGCAACGTGTGTGGGATGACATGCATATATGTCTTATCAAAGAAAATAAATCATTCATTCGGATCACACTGATGTCATTAGCATTAAAAGTACTTGATTTGGGCTGTGTACTTGGAAATAATCAAATACACGGGGGGAAAAAAACGCTGTTAAATATCAGATACTAAAATCTATTTTAACCCAGGTCTGCCTCTTATGTCCGGTTCCTTCCTTGGGTGGCAATACACAGTGTGTCTCATACAGTATGTGGCAGGCAATGTTGGCTTATCATGATCGATGAACCAATGTTAAAGGGTTAAGCACTAAACCAGCTTCCTGATAAGTGGAACAGGTTCACTGTAACTCCTCCACAATGCCCTGGAGATCTCTGTAGCACAGCTGAAAGGTTTCTCTTGTTCATTGGAAATTGTACAACATCAATCAGAGATTGGCTGTGACTCAGGGATGATAATATGGACATGAAACAGAATGAATCGACATCAGAACGTCATAAATGGAGAAGGAAGCAGCTAGGGGGGGAACAGTAAAACAGAGCACACTTTCACATGCGGTGGAATATTCACACACACAGCGGAGTAGCGTCTCCAGCCTACAGAGAACAGAGCTCAAAACAAGAACTTTTAGCGACTGTTTCTCTCAATCTGCGCGTCGTCGGCTTCTCGTTACAAAGCAGAAGCGAAGACAACCCTGAATAGCCTAGACAGGGGTCAAATGTACAAGCGTGCAAGTTCTCTTTCTTTTCCCAAACCTCAATGATCTTTATCAAGCCAGATTTTTGAATTCCTAAAAAGAGGGAGACCTATAGGAGTAAGACCTAACAGATCTCACTAGAAAGACGTGTGTAAATCAGGAACACTGGTGGCCGTTGGCAACCTCACATGTTTTGTATCATAAAGCTGTTCTATTATGAAGCGAACGTGTGCTGCAGGACTGTTGAGGGGGAGGGGTGCTGGGAAAGTGAGTGTTTGAGAGAGAGAGAGAGTGAGAGAGTGAGAAGAGAAAGGTAGTAGTAGAGAGAAGGGATGGATGCTGAAGGGAGAGACTTAAGCTGAGTGAGAGAAAGAGAGAGAGAAAGAGAGAGGGTGAGATGGAGAGAAAGAGAAAGAGAGAGAGAGGGAGAGGGAGAGAAAGAGAGAGTAGGGATATTGAGAGGGAGGCCGTGAGGAGTGAGTATAAGCTAGTTAACCATGCCTCCACTGCAGTCGTCCCCTGACAGTAGGCTCTGAGACGCCTGGACACTCAACACTACAGTTGCATTCCAAATGGCACCCTACTCCCTATATAGTCCTATGGGCCCAGGTCAAAGGTAGTGCACTATGGAATAGAGTGGCATTTGGCACGCCGACTACAACTCTCCCTGCTCTTAACTCTGCCTCTGTTGAAGAAATGAACCACAGTTCACTTCTTCTCAATGTTGCTTGCTCTGAGGTCAGATTATTTTACTCTCCCTCATTTCTGGAAGGTTCCTAGAAAGATATGTAACCAGGGTCTACTCAGGCTACTTTAAAACCTTCTCTGGGGGTACTGGACTGAGGCTGACCCTGGGCTTTAATCTCTTAGTAGTTGTTTATGTGTGTGTCAACAACAACAAAATTGCCACAAAATAGACTTGGGTGATATTGCGGATGAATGTAAACTCCATAGTCCACAAGTGGAATACATGATGCAGTCTATTTCAGGTGAACTGACCAAAGGGGAACCCCTAGTTTGTATGTTTGGATGTCACCTGAACATTTACATAATGTTGGGTTTAAATTGCAGTCTTCCTACTAGACACACCCTTCTGCTCTCCACGGCCAGCAAGTGTGTGTGTTGTCCCATAGAGTCAAGTGTACAAACTGTACGTGTGGGAGTTTGATTATCTATGCCCAGGATGTCTGGCTCAATTTGTCTGAAGTACCGAGATAATTGGTGTGTGTGTGTGTGTGTGCGTGTGCGTGTGTGTGTGTATATCCAGGCTGGGCTGGGTCACCATGCAGTAGAACAAACTGGCTGATGAGCTGAGAAAAATCTTCTTAGGCTTGGCTCCACTCCAGCATTTTCCCCTTTTCTTCTGTAGCGAAAGCTCAGAAAAAACAAAGTAGTACTCTTCAAAGCTTCAGAAGACAGGAAGGGCTACTGCTGTGTTCTTTGGTGAAAATTAGGACAGTGGGGGATTCCTGGGTGGAGGGTAGAGGAGCACACACACACACACACACAGTTAAGTAGCTACCTGTCTGAGATGCACTGTCAGCATCCTTTCAACTCAACCAATTAGGACCAGAGCCAAATGGCTGGCTGAGCTTTCTCCTCACTCTACCAAGTCTGAGTTTCGGTGTCCAGTACGCGCACGCGCGCTCATACAGATACATACGCCACCACAAAAATACATACACTCGCCAACCTGGTCTGAAGAGCATTTCGTATTATTTTGTACGGAAATCGGAGATTCTCCATTTGGTATGATATGTTACGTTTAGTACGGTATGTATTAATTTGTGGATGTCCATCCTCCATTTAGTATACGTTACGAATTTGAGTGTCCCAGATTTACATTTACTCTGTGACCAGTCTGCACACACTGACAGTACTACACACGCACTTGCATGCATGCACCGCCGTGCACACACTTCTGTAAATAAAAGGCAAAAACAGTTGAATTCACGACTACTCCAGCACCGGCTACTCCAGCATGGGTTCTGCATTCTCCCAATGACGATCAACACCAGCTGAAAATTTGACTACGTTTCCATATCAGCCCAGCTGTGCTTGTGCCCACACCACTGCCACCCTACAGCCCTGCCCACCTTCATAGGGAAGTTACAGCTGCTGCTTTCCATATCATACTTTTGACATTATATTAAGCCACTTTGAACACACCTTTTATCCAAAATGACTTACAGTACAAGCGTGCGCTTCACTTCTTTTATGAGATACGAGTCTAAGGAAAGACAGTGGCGAGGAACCTTATTGCACAGTCAGGGTTGTATGCATTAGGCACCAAACGTAAGAAAACAGACTGAAGCAGGGAGGGACTACCCGACTCCAATAAGAAACGCTCATTTTTGTTTTCCGTTGCACAACATTTTTAAACGTTTTCTGTTGTGTGGCCTCGTGCACACGAGCCAGGTGACAGCTGAAGCGTGATGGTGACACTTGGCCGCACTGGGCAGGCGAGGCATGCCTGGTTTCTGTGTCTCACACAGTGAGACAGATACCTGAGAGAATGCCTTTCTTGCCATGCTGAAAATAAATTGCCCTCGAGGGCGCAGTCATCGTGGTGACCGCTTCCGCTGCTGAGAAGTTGCCTGTCCAGCCTAAGTGTGCATATTACATCGTCACACACATACCCACAGACACGCATGCACACACACTGCAACCCAGACACACAGGGACAAAGGACTATACGTTATTTAGTGGAGTGTCACACTTTACGGTGTAATCAGCCCTATATGTTGCTTTAAACACATCCAAATGACCCTCACAGTCTGGTGGCTCATCAACTACGGATGGGACCAAAACTAGCCTCTGCCTCACTCTCATCCAGCAACACCTCAAGACCTCTGCAGTCACAGGACCTAGTATCATGCAAAGCTCCAAACAACCCGGCTAATACAGCCATGCAGACGTTCTGACATGAGTGAGAGATAGGGGGAGAGAGAGAACATGAGAGGGGGAGAGCAAAAGACACTGAGAATCACCTCTTGTTATGCATGTCTAGAGAGATGTGATTGCGTAGAGACAGACAGCCGGCGCCCAGTCCTGCCTGCGACGCTGTGATGGGGATTTTCCTCTCTCACTCTCTAGTTCTCTCTCCAGCTCTTTGTAATACCCTCCTTCTCTTGTTCTCTCTCTCTCTCTCTGGCAGCAGCAGACATGGCCAGCGAGCTGTAATGTGATGAAAGCGTCCCTCCACAGCAGACGCCCGCCTGCGTCCCTCCCAACCATCATCAGCTGGGAAGCTTCTCTCCAGAAGGGTACCACTTTCCTCTCCTCTCCAATCTAGTGCAGTGCTGCAACACCGCTACAGTGGAGCTCTACTGACACTACCTGGTCAGATGGAAGCTCTGCAGTGAGAAATTCGATTTTGGTAGTACTGCATTATATACTGCATGTGCTTTTGGGAGTAAAATCACCTCTCACCACTGATACAGGGTCAGATATATTTCATACCTCTAATGGTTGTGGGTAGGATTGGGGGCAGGGAGAACTGATCCTAGATCTGTGTCTAAGGTCAACTCCTATTCAGTAGGCTACTTTGTAAATTAGTGTATTAGATTCTGCTCAGCATGGGAGATAAGTAGAGAATGGAGAAGGGGATGAGTGAAATATTTAAGTGGATCCTGAATCGCTCCCAATACAGTGCGTTAATCTAGTGAGTGGCACACAACACTGGCTAAAAGGTTGAACAGCACAGCGGATTTAAGCCCTTATCAAACGAGCCACGCTCACTATTTTCAAAGCAAGTCATTTTCAAATGAAGAGGGTTAGGTTGCATAAACCTTGGAATTGACAGCACTGTCAGCCAGGCTGGCGCTGTTAACATTATATCTAGTGATTGGTCTGTGGTAATTAATGCTTCTCATTTCACAATGGACAGAGAGCAATACAGATTGGCTTATGCTGAGCACAGCAGACTGCCCATTACATGTGAAGTTGATTTAGTTATAGCTAAAAATGCTGTCAACTAGGCTTGGGCGATATACCGTATACCGGGGTATTTATATTGACGGTGTGATTGTCAATACCGTAGAAAAACATAGGGTTGGGGTTGGGGGGCCCCATCGCCTCGGGGAGGGATGCGTGCTACACCACTGCTTGTAACTAGAAGTTAACTATCTAAGATTATCTAAATAAATGATATGCAGCTCAGGGCTCCAGATTTGCATTTGGTTAGCTAACTTGCTAAGTGGCTAGATCAAGCTTCCTGGTTACAGCAGAGACAACCAATACCCTCCTGGATCAAGATCCCCATGTTGCCTAAATTGTTGTGAGCCCCAACACATTTTTGTAAATGTTTTTTATTATTTTTTAAATAGCATCTTTTGTGTGCACTTCTGGTAATATGGGTATACTCCCTACAGAAACAGTATGAAAACCAAGATACTGCTCCACCCGAGCACCAACTTCAAGCAAGCACATTATACATTTCTGACAGACAATATAAAAATGAATTAGGATAGGCCCTAACATCCCATCCAGCATATTTCGCTTCAATCAAAGGCTATAAATATAGTTATATTTTTATGAATGCCTCATGGGACTTCAATCGTTACAAATGAAGGCGAGTGACATGTTTACTACAAAATTAAACATTTAATTTGCTGTACATGCATTGGCACTATGACAAGAGTTGTATTAATATTTCCCTCCCGCATGATATGAAAAGATAACGTAGTGTAGCGGTGGAGCGTTATGACTTACTACAACCCCCCCAAAAAAAAACACAAAATAACAATCCATACTTGACAAATAAAACTCGAGGACAAAAAGCAATACGTTTCAATTCATGGCACTGTAACATTTGACCTAATCGTATTATGACAGACCTTCTTCGTGAGCTGCAAAAAAATACAACAAAACCACAACACTGCAAATACTCCCGACATTACAGCTTGTAACATCTCTACAAAATTCATAACATGTTGAGAATCTTCTCAATGCAATACTGTTGGCAGTTGATACTTTTATACAGATGTGATGCTGCTGTGAATGTAAAGCACCACATGACCACATAAGAGGTTGAACCAGCAGTACGTTACCACACACACACACACACACACACGGTTTCCCCTCTATCCAATAATGTGCAAAAGAGTGGATGGGATTGCATGGACGGGATTGTACGACAACCAGACACTGACCCTTCTCAATGTCATCAGATCCCTCTGGCATGGGTAGGGAGGAGTGCACAAGTGCGCACTACAGGAGAAAAAGGTAGAGCATCGTTCGAACAGAGACGCAGGGAGTTCTTCACAGGGGGAGGGAAGATGACACAGAAAAACACAGGGGGAATCTCAATTGCGTACTCCTCGTGTCCACTCTCCCCAACGACTCCTCAACACTCGTTGGAGGATAAGGTCAGAGGGGAGGGACCTCTGGCTTTCTCCTTCAATCGGTTTTGAGGGGGAGGTGAGGCGAAAGGACGCAAGGAATACGCAATTGAGATTCTCCAAAAGTACACTACAAGAGGCAGATGGCTACTGAGTTCACAGTGAAGTTAAGACATGACACAGAATTAGGGCCAGGAGTTTGTCCTGACAATGTTCCCAACAGAGTTCTCAAGCCCTAGTCTTTAACCAGGCCTCAGAGATCTTCTGGCCCTCATCATAATCAACAAGGGTTCTGTACAGAGGGCAAACATACTACTGGCTGTGCCAGTCTACCGGCGTAAAAGATGCCATCTCAATGTTTAGGAAATTCTAATAGTTCATTCTTAACCTGGATGGTACACTGTAGGTTTCCATTTACTCACCCGCTCCGAGAAAATGACCCGCTTTGACTTGATCCTAGTACTGTTCTCACAGGCCGTAGGAATTAAGGCTTCACTGCACTGAGTTAGTTCAGGACTGTAGGCATCTTGTTTAAAAAGGCATGCTACAACACCACCACTACTCTCAACAGCAACGCATCCCTTCTTAGCAGCACTTGCTTCTTTCTCTTCCAGGAGGAACGACACTTGGACGCCTTGCAGATATTTGTAACATACATACATATTTAGAGAAAGCAGTAGTTCGTCACCAACCTTGTACAACCCCTACCCACCCTGACCTACAGCTCTCCAGACCATTGACATAATGTAGTTTCCCCCTACGGCAATGAAAGTAAGGGACGGGATCTTGTGGCACCGAAGTTCACTATGTGTTATCCAGGGAGAGGAAGTACGGCAAGCCGTGAGGGACATTAGGAGTGTTTGATGGTGTATTTTCCTTTCTGCAGCTGAGAGATATACAACTTGGACTTGCTGCCGTCCAGCCGTTTGAACCACACCTCGTCATGGTTAATGGTGGTTATCATGGCGCTGTGGAGGAGAGGTGGAAGAGGATTGGATCATAAAATAGAGGAACATACATTATATACACATGCCTCACCACACAGCGACATTTGGATCTAGTCTATGAACGACAGCGGCATACGCGCACAATATGCGCCACATGCAAATATACACGCACGCACTTTCCTCAAGTACTCCAACATCAGCGCACCCACCATTTAAAAACATACATTTCATATACAGACTCACACCTGGTGGGGTATTGGTCCTTCCTGTTGATGCATATGGCCTGTCCTCTGCAATACCACTGGCTGTCATAGAACAGTCTGCCCTCCTCAGACCTCACCACATGGTGGTGTCTGTCAGCCTTGGCAGGGACTACACACACACACACACACACACACACACACACACACACACACACACACACACACCAAAACATTGGTCACAAGGGTAGGTCCAACAGTTTAAACTACTAACGTTACTATGTATCAATAGCTGTGCTAACTGCCTGGTACTCAACACTATTGTCCCATTAATCACTCTGACATCAATGCAAATATCATTGAAAATCTAATCAAACACTTCATGAGTGCCCATGAGCTCATGGTGCGCAATTTTTAAAGGAAAGGCGGAAACCTAGCCCCCTTTTAACTGAAATGTGTCGTTCGAATTTAACCCAACCCCACTGATTCAGGCTAAGCAATTGCTTGAGAAAACAAATTTGATGGCCTCTTATTAGAAAGAGGGGGCCCCATCAGCTTTCTATAGGCTAGGCCTACTATAATTATTTACGAACTTACCTAATATTAAGCACATTACTTTGTTTTATAAACAGGAGTATAGCCTACCTGGCTGGCATGACAATTAACCATAGGAAAAGCATCATCCATTCCCTATTTGAGGGCATTATACCCCATAATGACAAAGCAAAAACGTTTTTTTTTTTTTATATATTTTTTCCCGGAACTGAAATATCACATTTACATAAGTAATCAGACCCTTTACTCAGTACTTTGTTGAAGCACCTTTGGCAGTGATTACATCCTCGAGTAATTCTTGGGTATGAAGCTACAAGCTTGGCACACCTGTATTTGGGGAGTTTCTCCCAATATTTTCTGCAAATCCTCTCAAGCGGTGTCAGGTTGGATGAGGAGCGTCACTACACAGCTATTTTCAGGTCTCTCCAGAGATGTTAGATCAGGTTCAAGTCCAGGTTCTGGCAGGGCCACTCAAGGACATATAGAAAGCTGATGGGGCCCCGCCAAGTTTATAAATCTCTCTATTTTTCTTTATGGGCAGATTTTTCAGAAATGGCGCACACAGAAATGTAAGGGGAAAATTACGCAACGGTAATAAATGAGGCCCCTGGGCTTTACAGTGACACAATGATACGAGAGATTCTTACCGTCAACCTTGACCCTGTGCGGCCCCAACGACGCCATCGCCTGTGGTGCATACAGAACAAGATCAAAAGGTTAAATTCCAACCCTAAACAAAATCACAACAAAGGCTTGCATTTGGTTAACTCAAATACCTTTCGTATTGCTGTCCAGTCTTCAAGTATATCCAGGTCTTGCAGCATATAAACAATATACGGACGTGAGAAGGGGTTAAGAAAAACAAAAACTTCTGGCGCAGTATTGAAATTAGACATTTTTATTGCCACTGACAGTATCTCGTTGTATCAGAGGATGGATGGAGGAAGACCGGTAGAAAGAAAGGATATCAGAGACGACAACAGGCTTCTTCTTCTTGGCAGGGCAGAAGGGATCCCTCTTCTTGTTCTTCCGTGAATGTAAACCATCGTTCCAAAGTTCTGGAATGCAGAGAGACAGATTGAAAAAAAAAAATATTTTTAAAGAAGGCAAAGCAAACCCTGGGGAGCTACAGGCAGTGCAGGCTTTTGTTCCAGCCCAGCTTTTAAAACACCCGATTCGACTGTTCCAACTTCTCCTCCGTTACTTAAGCCAGGTTTGTTGTAATTAGTGCAGGGCTGGAACAAAACCTTCCAGATCACTAGAGGTAATGTGTGCAGAGCACCTGAGGTGATGTCGATGCTGTGTCGGTCCTCCTCCAGGCGTCTGATCTTCTCCTCTAGCTCACTCTGCACCGTGTCAAACAGCAACAGCTTCTCACTCTGGGAGGAGAAACACAGTAAACTGATGCCTACTGTAGCACCAAAGCCACGTAGAGACCCTGGTGTCCAATACATACGAAATGCACCTTTGCTGATTGCAGAACTGCAAAGCATTCTACTTAGACAAAGGTCAATTCCCAGTAGTTTTCCATGCATCCTTCATTGCTCCCTTCCTTGAGGCCATATTGATCTACATATTAAGGATTCAATCCAACTGCTTTCACCTGCCCAATCAATCAAATGTATATATAAAGCCCTTTTTACATCAGCAGATGTCACAAAGTGCTTATACGGAAACCCAGCCTAAAACAGCAAACACTGCAGGTGGAGAAGCACGGTGGTTAGGACAAACTCCCTCGAAAAGGCAGAAACCTAGAGAGGAACCAGGCTCTGAGGGGTGGCCAGTCCTCTTCTGGCTGTGCCGGGTGGAGATTGTAAGAGTACATGACCATTAAGGTTAGATTGTTCTTCAAGATGTTCAAACGCCCATAGATGACCAGCAGGGTCAGATAATAATCACAGTGGTTGTACAGGTCACCAAACATGTCAGCACCTCAGGAGTAAATATCTGTTGGCTTTTCATAGCCGAGCATTCAGAGGTCGAGACAGCATGTGCGGTAGAGAGAGAGCGAGTCAAGAACAGCAAGTCCGGGACAAGGTAGCATGTCTGGTGAAACAGGTCAGGGTTCCATAGCCGCAGAGAGAACAGCTGGAACTGGAGCAGCAGCACGACCAGGTGGACTGGGGACAGTCAGGAGTCATCATGCTAGGCAGTCCTAAGGCATGGTCCTAGGGCGCAGGTCCTCCGGGAAGGAGAGAGAATTAGAGGGAGCATACTTAAGTTCACACACAAAAGCACAAGACAGGAGAATTACACCAGATATAACATACCCCGGCACATAAGACTATTGCAGCAGAGGTACTGGAGGCTGAGACGGGGAGATCCGACGATAGCCCTCAGGGCCAATGAGGCAGGCTATAACCCCACCCACTTTGCCAAAGCACAGCCCCCACACCACTAGAGGGATATCTACAGACAACCAATTTACTATCCTGGGGGGGTGCAAGACCGGACAGAAAGATCCCGTCAGTGGCTCAACTGACTCAAGTCGCGTACAGCGCAGAAAAGCCTGGCATGACGCACCCCCTCTAGGGACGGAGTGGAAAACCCCTAGTAAGCCAGTGATCTAGCCCCCGTGATAGGGCCAGAGGCAGATAAACCCAGTGGAGGGAGGGGAGCTGGCCAGCCAGACAGCAGGAGCGGTTTCTCATTGCAGTGACTTGCCATTCACCTTCTCACCCCTGGGTCAGACTACACTCAATCATAGGACCCACTGAAGACATGAGTCTTCAGTAAAGTATTAAAGGTTGAGACCGAGTCTGCATCTCTCTCATGGATTCCATAACAATTGAGCTCTACAGGAGAATGTCCTGCCTCTAGCTGTTTGCTTATAAATTCTAGGGACAATAAGGAGGCCTGCGTCTTGTGACCGTAGCGTACGTGTAGGTATGTAAAGGCAGGACCAAATCGGAAAGATAGGTAGGAGCGAGCACATGTAATGCTTTGTATCTTGAGACCTAGAACTAGCATCTCTGTTTAAAAGATACAAAATTGCCAACATCCACTTCCTTATTCCTTATGTTTGGAGTCTTCACCATATTTCATAGAAATATACAGCTGTGTCATCCGCATAGCAGTGAAAGTTGACATTGTGTGTCCAAATGACATCACCAAGAGGTAGAATATATTGTGAAAACAATAGTGGTCGTAAAACAGAACCTTGAGGAACACCGAAACGTACAATTGACTTGTCAGAGGACAAAACATCCACAGACACGAACTGATATCTTTATGACAAATAAGATCTAAACCAGGCAAGACCTGGTCAGTGTAGACCAATTAGGCTTACCAATCTCTCCAAAAGAATGCGGTGATTGACAGTGTCAAAAGTGGCACTAAGGTTTAGGAGCACGAGGACAGATTCAGAGCCTTTGTCATTCAGAGCCTACAGTATTTAGACAGGGCCAGAGATAAACAATGGATGCACTTTATGCTTGACCACTGTGTTATTACTCACTGTGCCAACAATTGCCCATTGGGGATAAATAAAGGTTTATTGTATTGAATTGCCATCAGACCTCCCAGTGTTGGCAGGCAGCCTGGATTTCACAGTCATACTTGTTCTTCACAGACTCCAGACACAGCTCTCTGTAGATCCCTGGAGAAGATACAAGACAAGGAAAACAAATGTTTAGCCTCTGTCGGCACCCTTCAGACGGTTTGACATCACTGAGAACAGAAACATATATTACATTGTAACATTGTTATAACAGTACATTGCATATGAGAATAGAGACAACATATATTAACAGATGTGTGTTTCTTATATTTGGAGGTAGCCTACCCAGGGAGCTGGTAGGTAGGTCATCTGAGGAACACACAACTAAAATGTTAGAAAACCACTGATCTTCTTGACATTGACATCTGCCACAACTAAAGTTACAAAGTGGGACGTTAGTATCTAATCTAGTGTAGGCTAAAATTACATTCAAACTTACCAGCTACTTTGGTCCTGATCTGCATATTCTCCTGCAGGTTGGCCAGTGGTTCCAGATACTCTTGGGCACAGCCAGCTATCACTTCCTTCAGCTTTATATCCACCTGACTTAGCCTCTCCTTGTACAACCTAGTCACAACGAGACAGACAGCGGTGAGCAATACAGCAGCATCAGTAGTTGGCTGGCTTATAATCATGCATGTAAACATGGACCAGAAAGAAAACCATGTGGAAAGTAGAAAAGGTGTCTTTACTGTTCTTTCAAGTCGCCGAATTGCTTCTCGAGGGTCGTCATCTCGTCCATGCATTCAATTCGTCTTCTCTCACAGTCCTCATCGTCCATATCTGTTGGCAATAATAAACATGCAGACACATCTAATACAGTAAACAAACTAGCGGTAGCTTGATACTAACTAACGTCAGCTAGCTAACTGTTAGTTGGCCACGCAGCATCAACATCACTTTCATTTGGCCAGAATTAAGGAGACCATCATAAAAATGGACCTACATTGCATTACAGCACAAACACACATTCATTCATTTAGGAACTACAATGCATTATGCATAGCAGCCAGTTGCATTTTGACTAGCTAGCTCTAATATTTACAGACTAGTAATGTACCTATCTATCCCTTACCCGAGCTGTCTCCATCTTCGGATACAGAAGAGCTTACAGTGTCCTCTTCGTCGGTGCTGCTAGCGTCTTGATCGGGAAAATCAACCTCCATTTCTTCGTGATTGCTTTCTTTCTTTTCGCGGGCGTGCACCGGCATAACGTTCGTTCTCTTGTAAAATTAGAGGAAAGGGTTTGCGAACTGACTTTTAAAAAATAGCAATAAAAATGACGACGGCTAACCGGATAAACAACTAGCTAGCTAAAACAACAGAGGGAACTGGAGGTTAAAAACATGGCTACCGAATCGACCAATCAGATGCTCTTTTACAAAAAATGTCCATCTCCTGCTGCGTGCGCTCGGAGCCAATTTTGAGGAGATGGGGAACTCTATTTGAGTCATATACACGCCGTTTGTGCGTTGTCAATGGACCGTGCAAGGCATTCTGGGATAAGAGGCGAATGGGTGTCAATTGGGCGCTAGCTCAAAAACCCAAAATTAGCATGTATGATGTGAACAAGAAGTACAACATTACACATCTTAACTGAGATAAGATGTTCAATGTAATACAGTGTAGCTTTGTAATCGTGACATTACGTACTTTCGAGGAAAATAGACATATTTAAGATTTCTCTACGAAAATGCTAATTGGAACATGGACACGCTGACATTTTGGACTCGCTGATTCGTTGAACGCGGCACGTGTGTAACTACAACCCGTTTCCTAGTTCGACTAGCACATGAACGCTTGGCGAATTGTTTAGCAGTTGCGTGACGTATAATTACAGCTTTAATACGATTGGTCGACAGTCTGCTGGGTGGGGCGTTATACGTATTCGTTGCCCAATGTGAGTCCCATCTCTTCCTTTCTGTAATATCTCTGGTGCGCTGACTTTTTGCAGGGTTGATGTACTGTAGCTAGCTATCACATTTAGCCACCTAAACGGAGGGAGACAGAAGCGAAGTAGCTCATCTTAACCGACTGGTTGTGGGTAAGTAATCTGATTCGGTAGTTTGTTTTTCACTTCATTGTCTGAGTATTATCGACAATATTTAGCTGGCAAACTGTGAGCATGGTTTCCCGGTACGGTAGTTAGCTGCTAGTTAGCGTAGTTACAACACACAAGCTAGCCTTGCCAGGCTTGTTGTGGAGGACAAAACCTAAAACCTCTTATTTAGCGAGTATAGCTAACGTTAACTAATTAGAATACGTTGTAGCTGACCTTAACGACAAATATGACAAACAAGGTGAAGTTAATGTCTTTCATAAGTAACTTAGCCTGTTAACGTTACCCAGAGTCATGGATATGACCTGACGACGTTACTGTTATCCAGTTAGCTAGCCATTTAACTAACGTTTAAGTTGGCTAACGTTAGTACCAGGCCTTCATTCGACCACACATATCTAACTTACGACCTGTGGCGGGTATTTTACAGGTGGATATCTGTCAGCTGACATATGCAGCCACAAGTACAGAAAAGCCAACTGAACACGTGCTGTTATCTTGTGTTGAGAGATGGTCAGGGTCTAATTCATATTACTCTCTTATTGCAGTTCTGACTGGTTTTCTTCGGTCCCATGTTTAGGTGGGTGATTTCCACAAGATGTCGTTCCCTCCTCATCTCAACCGAACCCTTCTGCCACCAGGCATCCCCCCTCCACAGTTTGCTGGTTTTCCTTCAGGTGAGTCATCAGAGACGGATATCCCATCCTATGGGCCTGTCTGTATGTAAATTAAACAGAAACTAGATTGTTAACATGACTGATTTGTAAGGATATCTAATACTCAGCAAACTTTGTATTGAGAGATACATGAATTTAAAATACATTTTGTATACATTAGAGGTCGACTGATTATGATTTTTCAACGCTGAGACCGATTATTGGCGGACAAAAAAAAGCCGATATCGATTAATCAGCCTGTTTTTATATACGTGTGTGTGTGTGTGTGTGTGTGTGTGTAATAACGGCAATTACAACAATCCTGAATGCACAATGAACACTTATTTTAACTTAACATTATACATAAATCAATTTAGTCTCAAATAAATAATGAAACTTATTCAATTAGGTTTAAATAATGCAAAAACACAGTGTTGGAGAAGAAACTAAAGTGCAATATGTGCCATGTAAGAAAGCTGAAGTTTAATTTCCTTGCTCAGAACATCTTCGAAAGCCAAGTTAACAAACAGATCACCGACTATTTCGAATCCCACCGTACCTTCTATGCAATCTGGTTTCCGAGCAGGTCATGGGTGCACCTCAGCCACGCTCAAGGTCCTAAACGATATCATGACCGCCACTGAAAGACAATACTGTTCTGCCATATTCATCGACCTGGCCAGGGCTTTTGACTCTGTCAGTCATTGGAGGGCCTGTTGTCCAGACCTCTGGCAGTCTCAATGGGGGTCCCACAGGGTTCAATTCTCAGGACGATTCTTTTCTCTGTATATATCAATGATGTCATTCTTGCTGCTGGTGAGTCTCTGATCCACTTCTACGCAGACGACACCATTCTGTATACTTCTGGCCCTTCTTTGGACACTTTGTTAACTAACCTCCAGGCGAGCTTCAATGCCACCCAACTCTCCTTCCATACAACTCCTAAATGCATGCTCTTCAACTGATCGCTAGACGGGCATGCAGGTGCAGGCAGCATCACTACTCTGGACGGTTCTGACTTACAATATGTGGACAACTACAAACACCTAGGTGTCTGGTTAGATTGTAAACTCTCCATCTAGATTCACATCAAGCATATCCAAAATTAAATCGAGAATTGGCTTCCTATTTCGCAACAAAGTATCTTTCACTCATGCTGCCAAACATACCCTTATAAAACTGACTATCCCACCAATCCTTGACTTCAGCGATGTCATTTACAATATAGCCTCCAACACTCTACTCAGACTGCACCCAATTTGCTCACAGTGCCATCTGTTTTGTCACCAAAGCCCCATACACTACCCACCACTGCGACCTGTATGCTCTTGTTGGCTGGCCCTCGCCTCATACTCGGCGCCAAACCCACTGGCTTCCGTTCATCTATAAGACGGTGCTTTATCTAGCAAAGTCTTCTCAGCTCCCTGGTCACCATAGCAGCACGCGCTCCAGCAGGTATATTTCACTGGTCACCCCCATAGCCAACTCCTCCTCTGGCCACCTTTCCTTCCAGTTCTCTGCTGCCAATGACTGGGTTGGATTGCAAAATCACTGAAGCTTGAGACTCATATCTCCCGCACCAATCTTCAAGCAGAGTCTTTGCTATTTTACCGGTCTTCAATTTTACCAGTTAAGAAGTTTTAGGTTGTAGTTATTATTGGAATTTTGACGCGTCAACTATTTCTCTCTCTACCATTTGTATTTCATATACCTTTGCCTATTGGATGTTCTTATAGGCACTTTAGTATTGCCAGCCTAATCTCAGGAGTTGATAGGCATGAAGTCATAAACAGCGCTGTGCTTCAAGCATTGTTAAGAGCTGCTGGCAAACGCAGTAAAGTGCTGTTTGAATGAATTCATACAAGCCTCCTACTGCCTACCACTGCTCAGTAAGACTGCTCTATCAAATCATTGCATTAATTATAATAAACACATTGAAATACGAGCATTTGGTCCTTAATATGGTCAAATCCGGAAACTATCACTTAGAAAACAAAACTTTTATTCTTTCAGTGAAATACGGAACCGTTCTGTATTTTATCAAACGAACGGGGGTCAACCCGAAGTCTAAATATTGTTGTTACATTGCACAACCTTCAATGTTATGTCATAATTATTTAAAATTCTGGTGAAGTAATTACGGTCTTTGTTAAGAAGAGATGGTCTTCACACAGTTCGCAACGAGCCAGGCGACCCAAACTGCTGCATAGACTCTGCTTGCACTGAACGCAAGATAAGTGACACAATTGCCTGCTGACATGTATTTCTTTTAACTAAATATGCAGGTTTAAAAAAATAAATACTTCTGTGTATTGATTTTATGGAAGGCATTGATGTTTTTGGTTAGGTACATTTGTGCAACGATTGTGCTTTTTTTCACGAATGGGCTTTTGTTAAATCATCATCCGTTTGGCGAAATTGAAGTAGGCTGTGATTCGGTGATAAATTAACAGGCACCGCTTTTATTATATGCAACACGGGACAAGCTAGTTAACCTCGTAATATCATCAACCATGTGTAGTTAACTAGTGATTATGTGAAGATTGTTTTTTTTAATAAGATAAGTTTAATGCTAGCTAGCAACTTACCTTGGCTCCTTGCAGCCACAAGGTCCTTTTGATGCTGCCCTCGTGTAACAGGTGGTCAGCCTGTCATGCAGTCTCCTCGTGGATTGCAATGTAATCGGCGTCCAAAAAGGCAGATTGCCGATTTTAGTTAAGAGAACTTGAAATCAGCCCCAATTAATTCGGCCATACCAATTAATCGGTCGACCTCGAGTATACATTATCGCATTGTCTCTATTCCAGGTACCCCAATGATACCAGTCCACATGGGTATTATGACCCAAACCCCCGCGGTCTTGGTGCCCACCTCCATGCCTGCGGCACCCAGGAAGGAGGCCGCCCTGGTGAAGGCCAAGGAGACGGACGAGAACAGTGGCCCCACCACCACTGTATTTGTAGGGAACATCTCAGAGAAAGCCTCGGACATGCTGATTCGACAGCTGCTGGCGGTGAGGAAGGGGAACTTGAATGCAGATGCTTTGGAAAGAGACATTAAGCTTTATTTAGGCTATAGACCATGTCTTTAGTCACAAGTCGTGCTAGTGGAATAGACAATTGAAACCACCATTCATCTTTTTTGCTTCTGTTTTTTTTTTTTGCATGTGACGGTGCAGTTGGCCTTTTTTTAGGTTTGATTTATAAAAGCTGTTTCCCTTTTGGCCAACAATGTTTCCCCTGATACTCTGAAAAGCAATGTCCTTTAGTAGGTCCCTGTAGTAAAGCAAGCAATTATTCACTCTTCAGAAATGTGGCCTGGTCCTAAGCTGGAAGAGAGTCCAAGGAGCCTCTGGAAAACTTCAAGGTAAAAACAGAACAGGTACAACACTTCTAAAGTACTCCACCACCATGTAAGTCCAATGTCACCCTCACCAAGGCATGCTTTGCCAATGTGAAGCGCAACTACTATTTAGTGGGGGAAAAAATGTGCAGGCTCCTGTTCAGTAGGCATTAATCAGAAGAAAGTAGACTAAAAAATGTTTAACTACATGTACTTGTCTGATAAGAAACGCCCGTTAAAAATGTCCATTCCATGCCCTAATGAACACAACCTCCTTCCTGGTTGCTACTCCGATGGCTGCGTATTGATATAAACCCCCGGTGCCCATCCTTCCTTCTCTATTCTCTCCAGCTTTTGGGTTCTGTGAGTACAAAGAGCCCGAGTCAACGCTGCGGGCCCTGCGGCTGCTCCACGAGCTGCAGATCGGGGTGAAAAAGCTGCTGGTAAAGGTGGATGCCAAGACCAAGGCCCAGCTGGATGAGTTCAAGGCCAAAAAGAAGAGCAGCACCAACGGCAATGGGGTGGGTAATGTAGTGGGGAAGGGGGACACTCTGAGCTGGAGGGATGGGAGAGGGGAATGTCACAATACCATGTAAGTTATGGGCTAGTTTCTAGGACACAGATTAGTCAAGGACTAGGCTTAATCTATTTCATTGGAATCTCTATTGAATTTGTTTTTTAATTCTGGACTAGGCTTAGTCTGTGTTTAGGAAACTGGTCCTAAATGTTGAATGGAATTAAAGCCTTCAGCCTCCTGCCATTATGCAGGTCTGAGCGACTTCCAGTGGAGACTGATGGACCCAGCTCTCGGGGGCAGGGTTGGCTAAACAAATGGGAAACTCTGGCGAAAGGCCTGAAACAAAATAGCTCCTTTTACTTCAATTTTTTTTTTTAAACAAGTGAGGCTGACGATGAGTTGACTTGGATGTAATACTAACCCGCCTGTCTCTCGCACTCTGTTTTTCTTTCTGCTTAAAGGCAGAGGGTGGAAAAGAAGAGGAGGCGGAGGAGGAAGAGGAGGTGATCGACGAGGACACCAAGAGGCGGGATCAGGTCGTCAAGGGTGCCATCGACGGTCTGATCCGCGAGTATGCCAGCGAGCTCAATGCTGCCTCGAATGATGAGTCCCCCCACCGCAGGAAGAAGAGAGACAAGAAAGAAGAGGTACTTAGGGCTACTTTCTCTTATCTCACTTTAGATTTACCTGGTACATGTTGGTTGGGGGTTGTAATATTGTATTTGGGCACATTATATACAGTCATGACTGACATTATTGGCACTCTTGATAAAGATGAGCAAAAGAAAAGGCAGGATAACGCCTCCTGAGTGGCACGGTGGTCTAAGGCACTGTACTGCAGCGCGAGCTGTGCCACTAGAGATCCTGGTTTGAGTCCATGCTCTGTCGCTGCCGAGTCGCGACCTGGGAGACCCATGGGGCGGCGCATAATTGTCAGGGGAGGGTTTGGCCGGCAGGGGATGTTCTGTCCCTTTGCGCTCTACAGACTTGTGTGTCGGGCCGGGCACAATGCACGCTGACACGATCGCCAGGTGTATGCTTCTGGGTTAAGCGGGCATTGTGTCAAGAAGCAGTGCGGCGTGGCTGGGTCGTGTTTCAGAGGATGCGCGGCTCTCGACCTTCGCCTCTCCCGAGTCCATACGGGAGTTGCAGCGATGGGACAAGACTGTAACTACCACTTGGATATCCTGAAAAGGGGAAAATAAACTAGACTGAACAAAATGGTATGTTCAAAAAAATGGTGGAATTATGTTATTTTAATCCAATTGCCTACATTGTATTTGTTGGTATATGAAAGTCTGGATATGGATTAAGTCTAGTCCTGAGGAGTATCCTACGTACCTGGTGTGAGGAGTTGGTGAGATAACGTTGGTGAACTCTGAGTTCAACTCGGGATAACCGGTCATTCGAAAGTGTCTTGTCTTTTAGCCAGGTCCATTTCTATGGCAATGAATCCTTCAGCACTACACCTGGTCCGGTGCAGGCTAACCCCATTTAACCTAAATGACTGTGCCATGACTTGAGGACCAATCCCCTTAATTTGAGAAAGTCTACAGATTCAACATTTTATATTAAATCATTATTTTTTTGTCAGCCTTGTCAGCATGACCCTGAACACTATCCCTTCTTCCTGCCTCCCATCGTCCCTTAGGAGGATATCAACGCAATTGACGGATTGGAGGATGACAAGAGAGACCTGATTTCTAGAGAGATCAGTAAATTCCGCGACACCCACAAGGTATATGACTGTACTCATCTCTCTCACTCACATTGCAGGTTTTTGGAAAAGAAGCTACACACGCTAGTAGTACAGACCTTTTGGGTTTTCACACTTACTGCTAGTGGACATTTTGTGCAGGGACCTGTTTTATATAGTCTAAATCAGGGATGGGCAACTTTGCTGGGGGTGGGGGCCACAATCTGAACTCATCATGAGGGCCTGCAGTTACTCGCGGGTCTGCGTACCCACATCCATACACACACACACACTACACTGCGAGCAAAAAAAAATTGGTGGCCCCATTTTGACAGTTTTTTATTTTATTTTTTGCAATCTACTCACTTTGCCATGCGGTTGGAAAAAGGTTTGCAGTTTTTTAAATTTGTTTTCTGACTGAGACGGACTAACAAAATCAATGAGGGGCCCCCGGCCGGTAATTCCACCATGATAACAAGTTTAGATAGCTGGCCGCTAAACTAACTTGGCAATCTAAAACATTTTAGCTGACATGGGCAAATTGACTGACAAAACAAGAGTAAAACTGCAGATGTTTTGAAATTCAAAAGGCCCACGGGCCACCAGTTGCCCATCCCTGGTCTAAATTTAGGATGGGAGAATAGTTATATTTTCACGTCAAACTATTGCATACCTTGCTCAAAAATCTCAATGTGAAATATCTGGATTTGTCGTATTGTCACCGTTTTCAAACCTAATTTGACTCGTGTCGACGGGACATTTTATTTGTATATAATTAGGGTATTTAGGTGTGATCGTATCGCTGGCTAGATTCATAACTCATTCATCACACACAAACAAAATGCATGGCGACAATGTAAAGTTACCTTAAAGCTAATCTATTCATTAAACCCCGCCATTATGATAGAGATCATATGGTGACTAAAGCAAGATGAATCTCAGAGCTTTGGAAAAAGTTGTCGAGGATAGCATGTAAGTATGAGCTTTCCTTTATTTTGTACATATACTGGGCGCTCCCTCCTCGAGGATTCGCATAGGGGCAACTGCACAGGCACTCTGGCTTACAGTGGTGGCTGAGGTTGAGGTTCTCATTAAGTTCCACAACACACAGCCCACCTTTTCCATTTAGATACATGTCAACAGAATGTTGGTCTTGCTTTTAGACCAGTTATTTGCCAAATGTGGAGAGAACCACACCGATTTCCATCTATTTATCATGTTGTCCGCAAGCCAGGGAGGCCAGTGAACCTGTGTGAGTCCTCTGTAAATTTTGACCATTCTACATAATGTGTGTGTAAAAGTCAAGTCACTGAGACTCAGGTCAATAACCACTGCAGTGATTTGGGCTGTTGATTGTACTGTTATAGCAGTGGGGGGGGGCGCCCCTCCACAGCACTCTGCGTTCTGAAGACTAGCCAGGTGAGTTCCAACCCACCCTGTGGATAAGTGTGTGTGTGTTAGAGAAAAGCCCCATCTCTCCTAGTCCTGTGTCCAATTGTCAGTCCCTCTATTTCTGTCTTCTTTGATTCTCTCTTTCCCTCGTCACTTTAGCTCTTTCTCCCTTTATTCTCGGAACTTGTCTGTCCCCTTTTCTTCCTGGTTTCTAATTGCCGTTCACCCCCTTCATCTCCATTTTCAACGCGACCAAAATTTGGTGTTCATAATCTACGGCAGTAGACTTGTGGTAAAGGAGGTACGAGTAATGCGTAGTGAGATCCTTTCTCAAGCACAAATGGTAAGGCCTATGCTTTGTATAGAAGGGGAACGTCATGTACCTATGGCCTACCTGCAGTTACTCTATGCCCAGGTTGTCACCAATAGAGTGCAGAGCAAGGTAAGTTCAAGTAGGAAGACTTAACCAATCAGACCCCTTCCACCCATGCCCATAGTACCTGTGTGCTCTCTTCTCTATTTCCCCCTTGTCTGCCTGTTTTCCTTGCTCTTCGTCTTTAGCTGCACTAAACCCGTGGCTCTGTAGTCTGGGTCAGACCAGGAGGACAACCATCTGTTGTTCGTTATGGACTGCTTTTAGCGGTCTGACCTTGTGGGAAAGGCCCATAGGTAACCTGTGGTTTCACTGTGTATTTCCCAAAAACCCCAACACAAACTTGAGCCTCAGTGTACTTAGAATGCATGGTTTGTAATTGTCTGCTAATCAGTTGAGTACATGGGGAGCCATGGGCGTAGTGCTAGGAGGGAGTTGTCTCTTAGCGTGTGTCTGGGAAATCGAGTCACGGGAGAACTACAGAAGACCGAAGCAGGGGTAAGAGCCTCTACGATTTAATTTACCTGTCCAGAAAATGTTTTTTACATTTATTTTTAATTTTTCTATGTACCAGGATGTTTCACGGCTGTCTGTTTTTACCAATGTACCCCATAGAAGGTAACGGTTGTTTTTGATGATTTGCTTGAGGGAAAGTGAATCTCCCCCTGTGTATTGTTTGACCTGCTTTTCCTTCCAGGCCTAACTTTTATAGTCTTGTAGGGGCAGCGACGGGCTGAAATCCGTAGCTCAACACCTGTAAGTCACCAACTAGTTTCACAAAAGGATTGACACCTTTTTTTGTTTTGTTGTTTCTCTTGTAATGAGGACACTGACTTGGGAGAGAGAGATTGTTATCTATCAAGCAGCTCCTTTTTCTCGTTTTGAATGTCTGTGACCTTTGACATGGCCAACAAGATGTCGTCTTTGACCTCAAAGTGGTTTCCAGTGTCTTTTTTCAGGTAACTTGTAAGTCGCCCAGCTTATGCTAAACAATCATTGTACTATATTGATACTGTGGTCTGCAACTGGTGGCCCGCAGGCCAAATCCATCCCGCAAGCAGATTCAATTTTTTTTATTTGGTCCTCGGGGGGGACAAAATCATGCTATATATGGACAAAGGAGTGCCGTGTCTCATGACATCTTGTTGTTATTTTCCCATAGAAACTCTTAGCCCAGCCAAGGAGCGGCTGTTGTGCCAAAACGTCAGCCTCTAACTCAACTACTTCATCCTTAGATAACAAGAATCTACATTGTTACAGTAGTCCCCTCCGCCCCCAGAGCCTGGAAGCCACTTCTAGATCCACTTCTGTGCACTTATAGAGAAGCGTGTGACCCAGCCTCACTGTGCTCCTGTTCTGTTGCATGGCTGTCCTCCCCGGGAGCCTCCAACTTATCAACCTCCTCTGTTCTCTTTGCAGAAACTGGAGGAGGAGAAGGACAAGAAAGACAAGGAGCGTGCAGAGTTTGATCGCGAGCGACGGGAGAGGGACAAGGAGAGGGAACGTGAAAGGGAGCGCCGGGACCGCGAGCGGGAGAAAGAGCGCGAGAAGGAGAGGGAGCGCGAGCGGGAGAGAGAACGCGAGCGGGACAGAAGTGACAGAGACCGTGATCGCAACCGGACGAAGGAGTGGGAAAGGGAGAGGAGCCGTGACAGGAGCAAGGACCGCAGCCACTCCAGGTGTGTGTTATTAAATAAATAAAGCAATGGATTAGGAAGGAATGATTGGGAGGTAACTAGGTTGATGTTGTGTTGTAGAGAGGTGAGTCGCGACAGAGACAAGGACAAGAAGCGTGACCAAGAGGATGAGGAGGAGGTCTATGAGCGGAGAAGGCTGGAGAGGAAACTCCGAGACAAGGAGGCAGCCTATCAAGAGGTAGCTTACAGTGGCGTGAGAATCATGTGTGTGTTGGCTGTGAAATGTTGCTTAATTTCTGTCTCGTGTCTGTCTGAAGCGTCTGAAAAACTGGGAGATCCGCGAGAGGAAGAAGGCTCGAGACTACTCCAAGGAGTCTGAGCGGGAGGAAGAGCGCAGGAGAGAAATGGTAGGAAGAAATACAAACCCCGTTCTCACCCTCGCATGGCATTCCTGGGTCGTGTTGAGCAGGGAGAAAACCTTTTGAAACCATAGGCGGGACTACCTGAACTTGTCCAATGGGAATGCTGATTTTAATTGTCCGTTGTGAAATGTTTTGCCACGCTGTGCCCCACTACTGAACAGGACTCAGGTTTACCACTGATCTGGGCTTTAAGGGTCCTACCGTAGACATACTTGGTTATGTGTTTCCATTCATCATTGTGTCCTACATACAGACTAAAGAAAGCAAACGGCTGAAGGAGTTCCTGGAGGACTACGATGACGACAGAGATGACCCTAAGTACTACAGGTGACCACCAGCATATTTAATTAATTTATGATGCTGATCCGCTAGGTTTACATACTACAGAAGATATAATTGAGACGATTTTAATATCGATAATGTAAACTGTCAAGATGATGGCGGTCTGAAACGACATGTTTTTTGCTTCGACATTTGGGAAGAGAAACCTCACTACTTAAAAAAATATATATATATATAAAACTTGAAGACATTTGTTGATGAGTGTCAGGGCCATTGTTATAAAAAGTGTTGTTCCGTGTGTGACCCCTAGGGGCAGCGCACTGCAGAAGCGTCTGAGAGACCGGGAGAAGGAGACTGAGGTGGATGAGCGCGACAGGAAGAGAGAGAAGGAAGAGCTGGAGGAGATCAGACAAAGGCTGCTGGCCGAGGGACACCCAGACCCCGAAGCCGAGATACGCAGGGTGAGAGGGAGTGTGTGTGTGTGACTGTATCCGCTTGACTGTGTTTATTCCTGAAGGTCATTTTGTCCTCTGATCCCTTTGTCTGTATGTCTGCATTGTAAGTGCGTCTCTGTCCATCTGGCTATCTTGGCTACACAATAACGTTAGGCGAGTGTATCCACTTTCCTGACTGTAAGCCCCTTGTCTCACACTGCTTCTCTTTACCGATTGGTCCAGATGGAAGAGGAGGCGGAGCGTCTGCGTCAGCCTCCAGTGAAGCCAGAGCCCGACCCCGAGGAGGAGCGGGTACACAAGGCCCCACGGGTGGACCGGGATCGCAGAGGAGACAGAGATCGAGACCGAGGTGATCGGGAGAGAGGGGAAAGAGACAGAGGTGATCAGGAGAGAGGAGAAAGAGACCGTGGTGATCGGGAGAGAGGAGAAAGAGACCGTGGTGATCGGGAGAGAGTAGAAAGAGACCGTGGTGATCGGGAGAGAGGAGAAAGAGACCGTGGTGATCGGGAGAGAGGAGAAAGAGACCGTGGTGATCGGGAGAGAGGAGAAAGAGACCGTGGTGATCGGGAGAGAGGAGAAAGAGACCGTGGTGATCGGGAGAGAGGAGAAAGAGACCGGGAGAGGGACAGAGGGGACCACCATGTACCCCACCATCACCACCCCCACTCTGATGATGATGATGTGGAAGAGGGGGAGGAGGAGTTTGATGACGACGACCAATCGGGGTCCAAGCCCTGCCTGAAGCCCACGTTGCGGCCAATCACTGCGGCCCCCTCTGTTTCGTCGGCCAGCGGGGGCGCCACCCCCAACACGCCTTGTGGCGGGGACGAGTCACCCTGCGGCATCATCATCCCCCACGAGAACTCGCCCCCTCACGAGACCCCACCCCAGGAGGAGTTCCGCCCCAAGATCGGCCTCAGTCTCAAACTGGGTGAGTTTGGTTGGTGGGACAAGCTAGGTCTAGAATCATATGGACATGATTGTGACAACTATAGTGCTAACTACCTAATGATCTGTTGTGTAGATCCAATTAAGTGCCTCAATCATTAATGAAGATGAAAGATCAGGATAATTAAAATAATGAAGCAAGACTGCCTATCTTTACCATTCATTTTTAGATTGAGGCATATAGCTGTATCTGCACAGATGTCTTGAGCCTGACAAACTGTTTAATTTGAGAGGGATGTCACTCAAATTGCTTTAAGATATCAATTAAATGGAACTGTCCTGTTTCAGACATACTTCATGACGAAAGGTTTAAAGTATGTCTAAATATCTCTCTAGGAGCCACTAGCAGCCCCAGCCAGCCCAACGTGGCCATCAAACGCAAGAAGCTCACTGTGGACAGCGTCTTTAACAAATTCGACGACGAGGAGGCAGACGAGGCTCCCCGCAAGCGCAAGCTGGTACCACTGGACTACGGCGACGACAAGAACCTCCAGAGTGTGGTAGACGGAGCCTCGGGCATGGCGGCCATCAAGGGCGCCAACACAGAGGAGAAGCGCAAGCACATCAAGAGCCTGATCGAGAAGATCCCCACGGGCAAGACGGAGCTGTTCTCCTACCCGCTGGACTGGTCCGCAGTGGACTCGGTGAGGATAGGATGTGGCAGTACCCCGCTTTCCAGTCTTTCTGCTCTCTTGCCAACTAATTCTGTGTTAGCAAGAGCGCAGAAACCGAATGGAAACCAGACCAGAGGAAATATGACATACAGATAACGCTGGTTGATTTTGATAATTCAACGACTAGAGGCTGTAGTCCAAGGGAATTGCTGATGTAGCCCTTCTTTGTCAAAGTAGAAAATGTGTTTCCCTACAAAACTGGTACAGACCTATATGAATAATACCTGGTGCAGTGACTAAAGTATTTCTGACTGTCCTCCCCAGACTCTGATGGATCGACGCATACGCCCCTGGATCAACAAAAAGATAATTGAGTACATTGGAGAAGAGGAGGCTACGCTAGTCGATTTTGTCTGCTCCAAGGTGTGTAAGCGTGATTGATGCAATTTACTGGGGAGCTGGATGTTTTTGCAATATGAGTTTCATTCTGATTCCTTAATTTTGACCTCCCCCAGGTGATGGCTCATGGTACACCACAGGGTATCTTGGATGATGTTGCCATGGTGAGTATCCCAATAAATATACTGGGAACATTCTCAGTTGTCTGTCCAGCTAAAACTGATTTAACTGTATTTTGATTAAAGTATTAAACGGGCCTTAAGAGCCTTGGTGAACTGCTTTTGGTCTCCTGATTTAAAGTTGTTAAGTACTATGTCATTAATCTAACTGCAATGCGGTTCTTCTACACCAAGGTTTTGGATGAAGAAGCAGAGGTCTTCATCGTCAAGATGTGGCGGTTGCTGATCTACGAAACTGAAGCCAAGAAGATTGGGCTGGTGAAATAGGAAACCCAGGAAAGCACTGAACGAATCCAACTTTTTCTAATAGAGTAATCTGACTTTAGTGTTGTCAGTCACCAAAAAGACTTCTCAATTTGAGTGGCCTAAAATCAAAGAATGTGCTCAACCTAATAATACCCCAACAGCATTCACACGTTGAGCTCCTGTTTTCTCATTCTTCCAATAGACTCTGGTACATGTCATGTTACTCTACTGCAGCTGCTGACTTTGTATTGGTGTATAGCCTACGTGTGTGGGTGGGTGCGTGCTTGAATGACTGACTGAAGTGCTTATTGAAGATGCATGAAAGCAACCACTTGGACAATGGCCCTACTACAGTCTCTTGGCTCGAGTTGGATGTTCTGAGGGTGACAGTGGAGGTAGCGGATTAGGGGTTAACGGTTGATGAAGAGAACATAGCTACTCAGCTGTGGAAAAAAGTTCACTGAAAAGCATCTCACTGTTTTGTTTCTCTCCAGTTGTGACGTTAGTAATATCAAAGGTTATTGGACTGCTGTTTCTACGTGGCATCTGCTGAGTGAAACATCTGTTTATGCGAAGGGTAGACCTTAAAAGGTAGATTTGATTTTGGATTACAAACAATGCTTTCTATAAATTCTATTTAAGGATAGGCCAGCTATTGAACATTTGACTTGTGGTTGGTTGGTCTCGTAACACAGGCAACAGCACCAACTGGAAAGGATACTGATTTGTGTAAACATTGTTTCCATTTTTCCTTTTTGTACCAGTGGAAATTTTGTTTTGAATAAATACTTTTTTTAAAGAATTGTATAATGTTTTGTCAATAGAAATGTGATGTGGCCCAGTGAGTCTATCCTACACCAATAGTTTAAATAATTGGTATTTACTAGATGTCTGGTATGAAGAACCACTGTGCCATGGTACAAGTGCTTTAAGTTAGCTGTTTATTGTGCTATTAAAGTTTGAATACTTGTTTATATGGGCATGTTGCAGATGAAATAACCAAAGTTATGTGTAGAAAAATCAGAACACAGCTGCAATTCATACCCAAAACCACTGAGATCAAACGTGCAGAACTTTATTGATGTCATGAGCTACACACAAGCAAGATCCTGCCAGTAAAAATCCATACTACTGAAAGAGGAACAGCACATAAGTAACCCAAGCCAGTATCACACACAACTTGAGCCTATACCTCTTTACACGCATCACTTCCTGTGACCAGCGAGAGGTGAATTTGCAATGGCCACTGTTGTAAACAGTTTTCTGCGTATATGTATATGGGTATAATTGGTGTTTGTACTGTAAATGGTTACTGGTCTTATTTGCTTTAAAACATTTCTGTCCACCTCTAGACTTCAGAGAATAGCAATGTATGTTTCTCTCCATCTTCTGAGAAGTCCCTAATTATCAATTTAGAGGGTTATTAGCCAGTGAATACCTCTATGTAATATGAGTTACACATCTGTGGGACAGTGACTATGGCGAAGTCTGTCCATCCTTTTGTTTTCTTCCAAACGACCCTTTCAGGGCTAACTGGACTAGTCCTCTGCTTTAGCCTCCATCTCTCCGTCCTCGTCATCTCCGTCCACCTCTGCATTCTCCCGCTCTAGCCTCTCAAGCTGACGGGCCAGTTCGGTCTCGTCCGTGTCCGTCACCACCTTCGCCTGAAGGGGGGGGTATAACAAGAACATTACACCTCATTTACTTATTTAGCAGATGCTCTTATAAAGACCGACTTACAATCAATCAATTCACTCAAGGAGAGTAAGTTATGCAACAACAAAAATGTAGACTCCAATTCACGTGTGAAATAGGACAAATATAAGCACACACCTAACTATTATAATAAACGGTAAGTAAAACTGGTGCAGTTTTATATCTTTGTTTTTATATATCCTCAGAGATTGAAAGTAGTTTTAGGTTCAGGCTCTGTGTATGAGAAGTGTAATTATTTAGTGGACTGCAGGGAACTGAAGGAATGTGCACTCCAAATAAATAAAGGCCTCTCCTGGCTGATAAGATATGCATGGAGAAATCAAAAAGTACTGAAGTATATCTTTGTGTAAGGGAGTGGATGAGAGCTACGGGTGTAAATGAACACCGCACTATATTGAATGGATGTATTCAGGTGGTACATCTACGCCGAGTCAACATTTGAAACAGAGTTTGGGCTCTTCTGTATGATAAACATGGTTGGACATGACACATGCACTTCATGGGAAGTAGCGTCAAAGGCCACGACGAGAGAAACCAAATGCAGCGGCCTAAGGCACTGCATTACAGTGCTGAAGACGTTATGGTAGACCCGGGTTCGATCCCAGGCTGTGTTGCAGCTGGCTGAGATCGGGAGACCCATGAGGCAACGCACAATTGGTCCAGCATCGTTAGGGGAGGGTTTGGCCGGCCGAGATGTCCTTGTCCCATCGCGCTCTAGCAACTTCTTGTGGCTGGCCGGGCGCATGCACGCTCACCAGCTAGCTGTAAGGCGTTTCCTCCAACACATTGGTGCGACTGGCTTCCGGGTTAAGAGAGTAGTGTGTCAAGAAGCAGTGCGGCTTGGCAGTGTCGTGTCTCTCGACCTTCACTTCTCTTGAGTTTGTACGGGAGTTGCAGCGATGGGACAATTATATACCACGAAATTAGGGAGAAAAAGGTATAAAAAGTATTATTATTTAAAAGTGAAAAGCTAAAATGCATTGAGTCAATAAGTATTCATCCCCTTTGTTATGGCAAGCCTCAATAAGTTAAGGAGTAAAAACCTGCTTAACAAGTCACATAATAAGTTGCATGGACTCACTCTGTGTGCAATAAGTGTTTAACATAATTTTTTTTATGTGTACCACACACACACAATTATCTGTAAGGTTCCTCAGTCGAGCAGTGAATTACAAACACAGATTCAACCATAAAGACCAGGAAAGTTTTCAAATGCCACAAAGGGCACCTATTGGTAGATGGGAAAACATAAAAAGCAGACATTGAATATCCCTTTGAGCATGGTGAAGTTATTAATTACTCTTTTTCATTATAAAAGATACAGGCGTCCTTCCTCAGTTGCTGGGGAGGAAGGAAACCACTCAGGGATTTCTCCATGAGGCCAATGTTGACTTTAAAACAGTTACAGTTTAATGGCTGTGATAGGCGAAAACTGAGGTTGTATCAATAAGTGTAGTTACTCCACAATACTAACCTAAATGACAGAGTGAAAACAAGGAAGCCTGTACAGAACACAAATGATTCCAATACACGCAACGCATCCTGTTTGTAATAAGGCACTAAAGTAAAACGGCTTAAAATGTGGCAAAGAAATAAACGTTTATGTCTTGAATACAAAGAGTTTTGTTTGGGGAAAATCCAACAAAACACCACTGAGTACCACTCTGCATATTTTCAAACATGGTGGTGGTTGCATCATGTTATGGGTATACTTGTCATCAGCAAGGACTGGGGAGTTTTTTGTTGTTGATAAAAATAAATGGAATAGAGCTAAGTACAGGACATATCCTAGAGGAAAACCTGGTTCAGTCTGCTTTCCAACAGGGTCCGGGAGACACATTCACCTTTCAGCAGGACAATAACCTGCCAAAAGTGATTCTAACATGTATTGACTCAGGGGTGTCAATATATATGTAAATTAGATATTTCTGTATTTTATTTTCAATAAAATGTGCCAACATTTCTAAAACATCTTCACTTCATCGTTATGGGGTACTGTGTATAGATGGGCCTGTTTAAATCATTTTGAATTCAGGCTGTAACACAACAAAATGTGGAATAAGTCAAGGGGTGTGAATACTTTCTGAAGTCACTGCATATCCTCAGTCTCACCTCCATCTGGATGTTGAAGACGCCCCTCTTCTCCTCGATCCTCTCCTTGATGGCTGCCATGGCCTGGTTGAGAACCGAAAGGCCCTCGGTGCGCTCCAGAGTGGTTGTGGTCATGACGTAGCGTGGTGGTGCTATCAGATTAATCTAGGGAGAGAGTGGTCATACAACGCGTGGTCATACAACGCCTTGGAGAAAGTTGAGGTCAACCACAGGACGACGAGATGAAATTGATAGAGAAATATAAATAAATAGATTAGAAGTATTGAGCATGAGAGTTCCTTGATGCAACCTACCTTGATGGGCATGGCCTCTGTCGAGCAGCTAAGCCCCGCCCTCAGTGCGTCTTTCACAGCGTCAATGCCCTCATACCCGTAGCATGCCACCTCGATGTCTGCAAGGATGATAGTCAAAATGTATTGTTTAAAGAAAATAAAGTGTCAAGTCGCCATGTTTCTAATTGAAAACTTCAGAGGAGTTCAATAGTGTCATCAACATGCCACTCTGGCGAACGAATCAATGAACATTATGTAGCATTTGTCGCTAATTTCCATAGTTGTGTAGGCACTACACACATCAAATATGGAAATACGGACCCAACAAGACTTCATCGGTTAGCCAATAACTTTCCTGCAATTGAAATCCTTGGGTGGGCCGCCTAATCTTTTTTTTCCAGCTCGCCTAAGTCCAAACAGTGGGAAAAATGTTTCTAAATAAACCATCATCCTAAAATAATACATTTAGCAGTATAGATTTTCTTATTATGTTCGAGCAAAACAACACAGCATTAGCCATGGCAAAATACATAGAATTGCAGTAAATCTGCAACCTTTTCTCTCAGCCGCACAACAAAGTGTCTAGAAATGCAGGAAATTAGCATCAAAACTACCCCCCCCATTGATCTTCTCTAACATGTCTAGTACATATTTATTGCACTGTTAATGTTGAGTGTGCTGTGACCTGCTCTGATTTTGACAGCCTGTGGAGTGAGACGCCTGTTGATGTTGTCGATGAGCACGGCCCTCTCCTCCTCAGTCAGGTCTAGCCCATCCAGCATGGCAGGGTCACTGGGAAAAATAAAACATTTTTGGAACATGGATATCTGACGAAATGATTTGAGGAGATCGGGAGCAAACACTACACTACAACCCATTACACACCCGCCTACAAAATCTGCGTCCATCTCTTACTAAGAATGACAGATGGTATTCTATTAGGATCCACATTAGCTGTCGTAGAAGCGACTCTTCCTGGGATCCACACAAAACATGACATAGTACAGACCATTAATAGACAAGGACAGACCTACATAAAAGGTCTTAGGCTCATTGGAAACCTTTTCACATTGTCCTTTCCAGCAACTATGGAGAATACGTAACCAAGCCAGCCTAACACAGCTTGGCTGAGCCTGGCTTTGCTCAGTCATGGGTACAGTACCAGTCCAAAGTTGGAACACACCTACTCATTCCAGGGTTTTCCTGTTTATAAAAAAAAATTTTTTTCTCAATTGCACAATATTAGTGAAGACATTAAAACTATGAAGTAACACATATGGAATCATGTAGTCACCAAAAAAAGTGTTAAATCAAAATATATCTTATATTCCCCAAAGTAGCCACCCTTTGCCTTGATGACAGCTTTGCACACTCTTGGCATTTTCTCAACCAGCTTCATGAGGTAATCACCTGGAATGCATTTCAATTAACAGGTGTGCCTTGTTAAAAGTACACCAATAAGAAGAAGAGATTGCTTGCGCAAATAAACCCAAGCAATGGACATTAGACTGGTAGAAATCTGATGAGTCCAAATGTGCAATTAGCCATGGCAAAATACATAGAATTGCAGTAAATCTGCAACCTTTTCTCTCAGCCGCACAACAAAGTGTCTAGAAATGCAGGAAATTAGCAAATTAGGAAAAAAAATTGGAAATTAGGTTCCAACCGCCGTGTCTTTGTGAGACGCAGAGTAGGTGAACGGATAATCTCTGCATGTGTGATTCCCACTGTGAAGCATGGAGGAGGAGGTGTGATGGTGCTTTGCTGTTGACACTGTGATATATTTAGAATTCAAGGCACACTTAACCAGCATGGTTACCACAGCATTCTGCAGCGAAACGCCATCCCATCTGGTTTGCTCTTAGTGAGAATATGTAAGGGCTATTTGACCAAGAAGGAGAGTGATGGAGTGCTGCATCAGATGACCTGGACTCCACAATCACCCAACCTCAACCCAATTGAGATGGTTTGGGATGAGTTGGACCACAGAGTGAAGGAAAAGCAGCCAACAAGTGCTCAGCATATGAAGGAACTCCTTCAAGACTGTTGGAAAAGCATTCCACCTCATGAAGCTGGTAGAGAATGCCAAAAGTGTGCAAAGCTGTCATCAAGGAAAAGGGCGGCAACTTTGAGGAACCTGAAATATAAAGTATATTTTGATTTGTTTAACACTTTTTTGGTTACTTCATGATTCCATAAATGTTATTCCATAGTTGATGTCTTCACTAATATTCTACAATGTAGAAAATAGCAAAAAATAAAGAAAAACCCTTGAATGAGTAGGTGTGTCCAAACCTTTTGACTGGTAATGTATATAGGAAGAAGAGTCACGATACTCACGATACAGCCTGTTTGAAGACGTCGTAGGCGCCGTATCCCGGACGCTTGTACTTCTCATCAAACACCCAGGCGGTGCGCGTGAACAGGCTCTCCAGCTGCTCGTCCTTAGTGTACTCCAGTACCTCAGCCACGTGTCGAAGGATACTGTACACCTGCCACGGACGCCACACCATAAAAACATTTACACCTCGATATCACCTCTGGTCAAGAGGGAAGACTCACAAATGTCAGCCTGGTCCAAGATCTGAGCCCGTATTCATAAAGTGTCTCAGAGTATGAGTGCTGATCTAGGATCAGGTGCCCCCTGTTTGTGTAATCATATTCATTATGATTTAAAAGGATACACTGATCCTAGATCAGCACTCATACTCAGATGCTCTATGAATACGGCCCTGTTTGTGCTTTCTTACGGACTGCTATGGTCATTGTCATCCCAACGACGACAGTAGTAGGCTGTACAGCACAAACAGATCTAGGAACAGGCTGCACAAACGTCTGAGAGTTTATGACATCGGTGGAACAGAATGATAAATCTAATTTTGTATATTACAGCATCCTCCGGCACGTGGCTGAGTGTTGACGGTGAACCTAACTTACGGTTTTAGATTTGGTGAATTTGTCTTCACATTTGATAGCATCCTCTGGCGAAACTCTTCTCTTTGATAAATCAATGTACCCTGCAAAGAGTTGACAATGTTTTTTTGTTTTCTTTATACCTATAACACAATGTGTACACAAACACACACACAGTCTACATTTCTTGACCGCACACACTCAAACCCCGCCTCACCCTTCTCCTTGTCCACTCGGATGACCACCACGCACTCATTGCGTCCGATCCTAATGAGCTTGTTGATGGAGCGGATACGTCGGCGTGACAACTCGCTCAGCAGGATCATGCCCTCAATGTTGTTGTACTCCAGCAGGCTGACATAGGCGCCCATCTCGGCGATGGAGCGCACGTTCACCATCACCACATCCTCCACCTCAGGGAACCGGTGTTGGTAGAACCTACAGCTAAGGTTCGGCATCACTGGGGGATGGGGGTTAGGGAGACAATAGGACAAGAGGCCAATATAACAGAGAGATATGCTATTCCATATACTTACAAAGGGTTTTAAACAGGCTTTGATTAAACTCTAGAGAGCAACTGAATGAGAGGTCATTAGGTTGAAAAGAGGGAAATGGGGTGTAGATTTGGTTGGAAAGTCACAATCAGGAAAAGATGGAATACATTCTCATGATATACAGTGGCAGTTCTCTTTTGTCAATCATTCTTGGTAACAGTACTGGAACAATTGAAAATGCCTTTGGGGGAGTGATCTGGTGCCGCTAGATTGCAATATCAGAACAAAATGCCAGTCATCTCTCATAGTCATGTAGCTATCCTTGTACACTCACTCAACGTCATCATCTTACTTACCGTTAACTAACTTAGCTACTGTAACGTGTGCTGGCTAGAGCTGAAGATGTTACTAACACAGTGTCATATACACTTGCAAGACTAAGTAACTGTCATCATGAATCTATGTCTTCAGTCTGATGTATGGACGTCAACGCATCCACATTTATTCACACGCAAAACTGATCATTTAGCTAGCTAGCTACCCAGCTAACCCATTAGCTCAAACATGCGGCACATGCACCTATAGCGCTAGCTACATAGCTACGTTACTTAGCCAGTCATTCACAACCTCCGGCAAACAGCTGTTGTGTTCGCAGTGATTCGAGTAAATGCCTTACCTGTATCGTATGGTTACAGAACAACACTGTTGAATGTCCTGTATTAGATTTTTTTGTTAAACGTTATAATTTGTATTCAAATACGTAGCTAGTGAATTAGGCCCGATTGCTACAACTTCAAATTAATCCGTGGTGTGCAAATTTTTCGACCCGGAAGAGAAAGCGCCCGGGTTGACACGCGCAAGCGCAATAGCGGTTAACAACATAGTCACATGACTACTAACCAGCTGATGGCTTTTTGCAATAGAATATCATGAATAACACGACATCGGTTACAAAGCTGTTGTTCTCCAAGTAATAACAACTGTGCAATACCCATTCTTTAATATTTTAGTTATTTGCGTGCTGTCTCGTTATTTAATCGCCGTCCAGACGTAATTGAAGTACATAAGACCGTTTGCAGCCAAAGATGTCAGGAAAAGAGAGAATCGACGTCTTCCCCTCTAGAATGTAAGTAGCAAGTCTAGGTAGCTTGTTATTTTAGCCAGCATAGTTTGACATTTCTAGCAAGCTAGTCCACTCAATCTAGGGGAGCAAGTTTATGCCCCCCATTTAATACATTACCTTTTAGTTGTGTTAGGTCGAGCCAAATTACAGATCAGTAAGCTTAGCCAGCTGTCAGCTAGTTAGCAAAGAACAGTTAATTGTGAGCCCTTTAAAATAAATGATGAGAACTCAATCTTTGCACTTTTGCAACAATTTGCAATGGCATTCGTTATTATTTCGAGTCAATAGTTGTATTTCTTTGCCATTTCATGATGAACATCTAAAAGAGGAAATGGACTGTCACTGTCATGTGATGACTGTCCATAATTTCCAAACAACCACTGGGAGATTTTGATGTGCCCTAACTTTACTCACACAGTCTATGGCACAGATTATGCCATGTCTAACTACTTACTATGTTAATTTGTCTGGAACATCATAATGATGGGTCAATAAACAGTCACTTTTGATATATATTGTGGTGACCTGCAGAAAACGGCATAAAATCACCAATATCTTTCAACATGATTCAAATCTGAATGGCCATGCATGTTTATGATGAAAGTCCTCTCTGACACCTGATGACTTGTCTGTGAAGGGCCCAGACCATCATGAAGGCCCGTCTGAAGGGGGCCCAGACTGGTAGAAACCTACTGAAGAAGAAGGCTGATGCCCTCTCCATGCGCTTCCGTCAGATCCTCCGCAAGATCATCGAGGTAATTCAAGGAGGTTTAAAACCATAGAAACAAGAATGACTAGAACGGAAAAAGCCCCTCGGACCATGGACATTTGACAGTGCTCTCATCAGTGAACTCAATATGTCTGCCGGCCCACCCATCACGGACCAGCAATTTTTAAATGGGAATATCTGTTCTAGTAGTCCTGTTTCTATGATTAAAACATTGTCTAATTCTCTGTTTCTTATCTGATTTAATATAAGTCAGTTGTATTATTTCTTTGTATAAAATCCTGTCATCGGGGCATGTTACGTTGGCTCCTGTCTTTTTATTGCCTCCCGATTTCTAGACAAAGACATTGATGGGTGAAGTGATGAGGGAGGCGGCCTTCTCTTTGGCTGAGGCGAAATTCGCCGCTGGCGACTTCAGGTGAGAGGACGGGCCTCATCATGAGCCATTTGAGGCCTTTATTTAGGTGTTTGTCTGATGTCAATATTTTGCTAATGTTTTGTCTATTCTCATAACATTATCATGTTCCCACAGCACCACTGTCATCCAGAATGTGAACAAGGCCCAGGTGAAGGTTCGGGCTAAGAAGGATAACGTGGCAGGTCAACACCTTTTGGACTTCTCTGTATCTTTTTAGAACAACAGCATGTCTCTCCTTAACGTCTCACCTGTGTGATTCTCCTTTTCCTCACAGGTGTCACTCTACCTGTGTTTGAGCACTACCAAGAAGGAGGGGACAGTAAGTAGTGTTCTTATCTGGTCATGCAGGGTTGAGGCCAATTCCAATATAGTTTGAAATTCCAAATCAATTCTTGAATTCACTCATGAAGTGGAGAATTTACGTTTAATTCAATTAGAATTTCAAAAATCTTCGTTATGGAATTGGATTTAGGCTGTTTGGACTTTTTGAATTGAATTGGAATGATAAAAACAGTTAATAATTCAAATTAAATATTTCTACTTTGCCCAGTTAATGAAATGACTGCAGGATTTGTTTGAAGTCATTAACTTGTATTTCTATATTTCCAGTATAGCTAGACTGTCTGAACAGTGACATGATCAGCCTTAAAGCCTGAAGGGAATTGAATTAAAATTGGAATTATTGAGGATAATATATCCAATAATTAATTTCCCAACCTTGTAATTGAGAGGAATTTAGTTATCTCTGAATCAGTGTTTGTTAGTAGTTAACTACGTGTAGTTCAACTAGTAATTTAACTACATATTGCAGTAGCTTGGTGGTATTCAAATATACAGTGCCTTCAGAAAGTATTAATACCCCTTGACTTATTCCACATTTTGTTATTTCAGCCTGAAATAAAAATGGATTAAATATTTAGACAACTGAAAACATGTTTTTAGAAATGTTTGGCAAATTAAATACAGAAATATAATTTACATAAGTATTTACATGCGAGTCAATACTTTGTAGGAGCTCCTACAGCTTTGAGTTGTCTTGGGTATGTCTGTTATCATTTTTGCACATCTGGATTTGGGGATTTTCTCCCATTCTTCCTTGCAGATTTTCTCAAGCTCTGTTAAGTTAGATGGGGAGTAGCGGTGAACAGCAATCTTCAAGAATGCCACAGATTTTCAATGGGATTCAAGTCTGTGCTTTGGCTAGGTCACTCAAGGGCTTTCACATTCTTGTTCTGAAGCCATTCCAGCGTTGCTTTGGCTGTATGCTTGGGGTCGTTTGTCCTCTGAAGCAGGATCTCCTCAAGGACTTGCCTGAATTTGACTCCATTCATTGTTCCCTCTATCATTACCAGTCTCCCAGTCCCTGCTGCTGAAAAACATCCCCATGGCATGATGCTGCCTCCCATGCTTCACTTTAGTGATGGTGTTAGATGTGGTGTTAGACAGATGATGAGCTGTGCCTGTTTTTTCCCAGAAATAGTGCTTTGCATTTAGGCCAAATAATTCAGTTTTTGTCTCAACAGACCACAGAATATTTTTGCCAACTCCAGGCATGCTGTCATGGGCCTTTTTGTCAGGCGTAGCTTCCATCTGGCCACTCCCATAAAGCCCAGGTTGGTGAAGTACTGTAGACACTCTTTGCCTTCTTTTAGGTTCTCCCATCTCAGCCAAGGAACTATGTAGTTCTGTCAGAGTGGTCATTGGGTTCTTGGTCACCTTCCTTCTAGCCCGATTGCTCAGTTAGGTCGGACGGCGAGCTCTAGGCAGAGTCTGGGTAGTTCCGTATTTGTTAAATTTCCCAATGATATAGACCACTGCTCTTGGAAACTCTCAACACTCTAGAAATTGTTTTATACCCTTCCCCAGATACTGTATGTCTCATCACAATTCTATCTCGGAGATCTACAGGCAGTTCCTTGGACTTGATTGTATATTTCTGCTCTGCAGCATTGAAAGTTCCCAAGAACACAGTGGCCTCCCATCATTCTTAAATGGAAGAAGTTTGGAACCACCAAGACTCTTCCTAGAGCTGGCCGTCCGGACAAACTGAACAATCGGGTGAGAAGGGCCTTGGTCAGGGAGGTGACCAATAACCCGATTGTCACTCTGACAGAGCTCTAGAGTTCCTCTGTGGAGATGGGAGAACTTTCCAGAAGGGCAACCATCTCTGCAGCATTCCACCAATCAGGCCTTTATGGTAGCGTGGCCAGATGGAAGCCACTCCTCAGGTAAAGACACACTACAGCCTGCTTGGAGTTTGCCAAATGGCACCTAAAGACTCTCAGACCATGACAAACAGGATTCTCTGGCATGATGTAACCAAGATTGAACTCTTTGGCCTCAATGCCAAGTGTCACGTTTGGAGGAAAGCTGACACCATCCCTACGGTGAAGCATGGTGGTGGCAGCATTATGCTGTGGTAGGGACTGGGAGACTAGTCAGGATCGAGGAAAAGATGATCGGAGCAAAGTACAGAGAGATCCTTGAAGAAAACCTGCTCAGGACCTCAGACTGGGGCGAAGGTTCCCCTTCCAACAGGACAACAATCCTAAGCACACAGCCACGTCAACGTAGGAGAGGCTTCGGGACAATGTCCTTGAGTGGTCCAGCCGGAGCCTGGACTTGAACTAGATCTAATTTCTCTGGAGAGACCTCAAAATAGTGGTGCAGCGACGCTCCCCATCCAACCTGATGAGCTTGAAAGGATCTACAGAGAAGAATGGGAGAAACTCCCCAAATACAGGTGTGCTAAGTAGAGGTCGACCGATTATGATTTTTCAACACCGATACCGATTATTGGAGGACCAAAAAAAAAGAAGCAGATACCGATTAATCTGACAATTCTTTTTATTTTTAGTATATATATTTTTTTTATATAAAATGTTATTTATTTGTAATAATGACAATTACAACAATACTGAATGAACACTTATTTTAACATAATATAATGCATCAATAAAATCAATTTAGCCTCAAATAAATAATGAAACATTTTCAATTTGGTTTAAATAATGCAAAAACAAAGCGTTGAAAGTAAAAGTTTAATATGTGCCATGTAAGAAAGCTAACGTTTAAGTTCCTTGCTCAGAACATGAGAACATATGAAAGCTGGTGGTTCCTTTTAACATGATACTTCAATATTCCCAGGTAAGAAGTTATAGGTTGTAGTTATTATAGGAATTATAGGACTATTTCTCTCTATACCATTTGTATTTCATTAACCTTGGACTATTGGATGTTCTTATAGGCATTTTAGTATTGCCAGTGTAACAGTATAGCTTCCGTCCCTCTCCTCGCTCTTACCTGGGCTCGAACCAGGAACACATCGACAACAGCCACCCTCGAAGCAAGGGGAACAACCACTCCAAGTCTCAGAGCGAGTGACGTTTGAAACGCTATTAGCGCGCACCCCGCTAACTAGCTAGCCATTTCACATAGGTTACACCAGCCTAATCTCGGGAGTTGATAGGCTTGAAGTCATAAACAGCGCAATGCTTGAAGCACAACGAAGAGCTGCTGGCAAAACGCACAAAAGTGCTGTTTGAATGAATGATTACGAGCCTGCTGCTGCCTACCACCGCTCAGTCAGACTGCTCTATCAAATCATAGACTTAATTATAACATAATAACACACAGAAATAGGAGCCGTAGGTCATTAATATGGTCGAATCCAGAAACAATCATCTCGAAAACAAGACGTTTATTCTTTCAGTGACATATGGTACCGTTCTGTATTTTATCTAACGTGTGGCGTCCATAAGTCTAAATATTCCTGTTACATTGCACAACCTTCAATGTTATGTCATAATTACATAAAATTTTGGCAAATTAGGCAGCCCAAACTGTTGCATATACACTGACTCTGCGTGCAATGAACATAAGAGAAGTGACACAATTTCACCTGGTTAATATTGCCTGCTAACCTGGATTTATTTTAGCTAAATATGCAGGTTTAAAAATATATACTTCTGTGTATTGATTTTAAGAAAGGCATTGATGTTTATGGTTAGTTACACATTGGAGCAACGATACGCACCACATCAATTATATGCAACGCAGGACATGCTAGATAACTACACATGGTTGATGATATTACTGGTTTAACTAGTGATTATGATTGATTGTTTTTATAAGATAAGTTTGATTCTAGCTTGCAACTTACCTTGGCTTCTACTGCATTCGCGTAACAGGCAGGCTCCTTGTGGAGTGCAATGTAATCAGTTGGTTAGAGCGTTGGACTAGTTAACTTTAAGGTTGCAAGATTGAATCCCCCGAGCTGACAAGGTAAAAATCTGTCGTTCTGCCTCTGAACGAGGCAGTTAACCCAACGTTCCTAGGCCGTCATTGAAAATAAGAATGTGTTCTTAATTGACTTGCCTAGTTAAAATAAAGATAAAATAAAGGTGTAAAAAAATATCTAAAAAAAATATCGGCCCTAATTAATTGGCCATTCCGATTAATCGGTCGACCTCTAGTGCTAAGCTTGTAGCGTCATACCCAAGAAACCTCGAGGCTGTATTCGCTGCCAAAGGTGCTTCAGCAAAGTACTGAGTAAAGGGTCTGAATAGTTACAGTTGAAGATGGAAGTGTACATACACCTTAGCCAAATACATTTAAACTCAGTTTTTCACAATTCCTGACATTTAATCCTAGTAAAAATTCCCTGTCTTAGGTCAGTTAGGATCACCACTTTATTTTAAGAATGTGAAATGTCAGAATAATATAAATTGTATTTCTTTCATCACATTCCCAGTGGGTCAGAAGTTTACACACACTCAATAGTATTTGGTAGCATCGCTTTTAAACTTTAGTTTCGGGTAGCCTTCCAAAAGCTTCCAACAATCATTTGGATGAATTTTGGCCCATTCCTCCTGACAGAGCTGGTGTAACTGAGTCCGGTTTGTAGGCCTCCTTGCTCGCACACACTTTTTCAGTTCTGCCCACAAATGTTCTATGGGATTGATGTCAGGGCTTTGTGATGGCCACTCCAATACCTTGTCATTGTTATCCTTAAGCCATTTTGCCATAACTTTGGAAGTATGCTTCTATCATTGTCCATTTGGAAGACCCATTTGCGACCAAGCTTTAACTTCCTGAATGATGTCTTGAGATGTTGCTTCAATATATCCACGTAATTTTCCTTTCTCATGAAGCCATCTATTTTGTGAAGTGCACCAGTCCCTCCTGCAGCAAACCACCCCCACAACATGATGCTGCCACCCCTGTGCTTCATGGTTGGGATGGTGTTCTTCGGCATGCAAGCCTCTCCCTTTTTTTTCCAAACATAACGATGGTCATTATGGCCAAACAGTTCTATTTTTGATTCATCAGACCTGAGGACATGTCTGCAAAAAGTACGATCTTTATCCCCATGTGCAGTTGCAAACCGTATTCTGGCTTTTTTTATGGCGGTTCTGGAGCAGTGGCTTCTTCTTTGCTGAGCGGCCTTTCCGGTTATATCGATATAGGACTCGTTTTACTGTGCATATAGATACTTTTGTATCTGTTTCCTCCAGCATCTTCACAAGGTCCTTTGCTGTTGTTCTGGGATTGATTTGCACTTTTCGCACCAAGGTACTTTCATCTCTAGGAGACAGAACGCGTCTCCTTCCTGAGCGGTATGACGGCTGCGTGGTCCCATGGTGTTTATTCTTGCGTGCTATTGTTTGTACAGAGGAACGTGGTACCTTCAGGCATTTGAAAATTGCTCCCAAGGATGAACCAGAGTTGTGGAGGTGTAAACATTTTTGTCTGAGGTCTTGGCTGATTTCTTTTGATTTTCACATGATGTCAAGCAAAGAAGCACTGAGTTTGAAGGTAGGCCTTGAAACACATCCACAGGTACACCTCCAATTAACTCAAATGATGTCAATTAGCCTATCAGAAGCTTCTAAAGCCATGGTGGAATTTTCTGGAATTTTCCAAGCTATTTAAAGGCACAGTCAACTTAGTGTATGTAAACTTCTGAACCACTTGAATTGCTAAACAGTGAAATAATCTGCCTGTAAACAATTGTTGGAAAAATTACTTGTGTCATGCACAAAGTAGATGTCCTAACCGACTTGCCAAAACTATAGTTTGTTCACAAGAAATTTGTGGAGTGGTTGAAAAACAAGTTTTAATGATGCCAACCTAAGTGTATGTAAACTTCCGACTTCAACTGTATGTAAATGTCATAATTAAGATTTGATTTCTTTATCAATTTGCAAACATTTAAAAAATATATTGTTTTTGCATTGCCATTCTGCTTTATTGTGTATAGATTGAGAAAAAAAAAACATTTTAGAGTAAGGCTGTAACATAACAAAATGTGGAAAAAGTCAAGGGGTCTGAATACTTTCTGAATGCACTGTATTTAGACAGGTGTGTTGTCTTTCTAAAGCATATCCAAAAACAATTGAATTGGCCACAAGTTGTAGTGACATATCAAGGATGATCAAAGGAAATTCAATGCATCTAAACTCAGTTTGTAGTGTCATATTTCATTTTCAATACATTTGCAAAAGTGTCTAGAAACACTTATTTTATGTAGATGGGTGAGGTCTTATTTTTATACATTCTGTTAACATATTACCCCAAAGTAGCCTGACATTTCAGATGTATATATGATAATCTTTCACTAAGTGGTGTGTATGTGGTGAAATACTTTTTCGAAGTAACAATTTTTCTGTGGTCTAGTTTAACTTCTTCCAGTGTGAAGTAATTTGTAGCTTGGCAAACTATATTTTCAGAGAAGCTTCACCAACACTGTTCTGAATTCAAAGACCTAGAAATTGAATTGAATTGAATGGAATTTACAGGGAGAGGGAATCTAATGTAGTTTGTGGAATTAACCCCAACCCTGTGGCCCTGTATGGCTTTGGATAAAAGCATCTGCAAATGGCATTTATTATTGTCATTATTACCTCATATTGGCATGGCTCCATTTTTGATCAAATTTAGTTGAACAACTTCTAGAAAGCGATGCCCTGCTATTGAACTTGTATTGTAGTGTGTTTCTGTGTCACTGCTCACTGTATTCTCTGCTTCCCTCTATCCTCTCCTTGTTAGGTTATGAGCTGACTGGTCTGGCCAGGGGAGGAGAGCAGGTCTCCAGGCTGAAGAGGAACTATGCCAAAGCAGTGGAGCTGCTCGTGGAGTTGGCCTCCTTACAGGTAAGTCTCGCGAGACTGGTAAACCACGCGGAGCATGTGTGACTGAACAACAAAGTCTCATTGTCTCACTGTTTTGATCTACAGACTTCCTTTGTCACACTGGATCAGGCCATCAAGATCACCAACCGCCGTGTGAACGCCATTGAGCATGGTGAGTCTGCACCGCTTTGGCACAATAACTAAACCTGCACTACATATCGATAATGGCAGTCAAAAGAGATGTTTGGAAGACAGCGTGGAGAGGATAAAAAATGTGGTTTAACCTGTCCTCAGTGATCATCCCCCGCATTGAGCGGACCCTCAGCTACATCATCACTGAGCTGGATGAGAGGGAACGAGAAGAGTTCTACAGGTAAGTTACGTCATCCCTCAGACTCCTCATCCTCAACACCCTGTCTATACCCCCAGCTGACTGGAGGATCACTGTCCGTGTGTCTCGTAGCGATATCGAGTGTTCTAATTCAAATTTCTATGGTGAGTCCCACCTCCTCAGGCTGAAGAAGATCCAGGAGAAAAAGAAGCAGATGAGGGAGAGGACGGAGAAGGAGATCGCCGCCCGTCTGGCCAAGCTGGGCCCCATCGCCGAGCCATCCAACATGCTGATGGAGGAAACCGACCAGGACCTGCTGTTTGAGTGACATGCTGTCACCCCTGGCTACTCCGTCACCCACATCCTATTTATTCTGTGCCTCTCCGGCCAGGTTGATGTCTTCTTCTTGTGTGCGAAAGGGAAGAATTGTATGTTTATTTTTTGTGTGTACATGTTGGTGATGTTTTGTTGTCGTTTTCAGTATTGGAGATTAGTGTCCAGATTTAGCACTGTATAGAACTGTCAGAACTTTGCAGCTAACAGCAATCACATCAGTTCACTAGAGTGTCAAACGTGTTGAAGGGGAGTTATCTTTTGAATGCTTTAGTAGCAAATAATATATGTACATTGAGTTAAATGACATGGTTTACAAATGTGAACTGTATTTAAGCATTCCATCTGATTGGGTTAGGACATAGATGGCTATAGGCAATGCTTCCATCAGAACACTCAGTCAATGCATGCTGTCATTCTGTACAGTTAAAACAGGATGGCTCTTCTTTCTCCCCCTAAGCGTCTGTGTTGTGGATGCTAATCCCTTCCATGGTCACCACATATCAGTGGGGTTGTATTGACCATAAAATAATGACATTCTGTTTCTGTGCAATTTCATTCTATTTCTATGGTACTGTATTGACCCTTTACAGGAGGATGGCTAACATGTGGGTCCCTTGTGGCTCAATTGGTAGAGCATCGCACTTGCAATGCCAGGGTTGTGGGGTACCCCCACGGTGCCCCAAAACGACAAATGTATGTACTCAATACTGTAAGTCACTCTGGATAAGAGTGTCTGCTAAATGATAATGTACCGGTGACCCCCTATAACCATCCACGGTGGCACCCTGAGTGCAACCCCTCTTATGTCGGAACAATTCATCCAAATAAAGATGATCTGAATATTCTCCAAGTGTCACTTTGCGATTTCTTCTCTCAAATGAGTGTTACTGTAGGTGTTTCAGCCACGATTTGTCCCTCAGTTTCTGATGTCTGTTGACAAAGCTGTGCTGGAAACATTGAACAAAGTCCTATCTGAGAAAGCTATTACAAGGTACAACATCCTGAACGTATCTGGGGCACACAGCTGTATGTGAAAATGGCAGCCATTTTGCATTGAAGCGCTAAATGAAACATGCTGTATTGTGTGGTGCCACGGAAGGAATTCATGTAAGGAATGAATGTACATTTTATATTCGCTCTCAATCTTTTTCCTACTCAAATGTTTTAACTATGCGTACCCTCGTACACAATATGTATCGAGTATATTCCAAAATCATACATTTTACCTGATTTAAATAGTATTCATGTAACTTTAATGTCCACCATTTTGAAACAATTCTCTTCAGGAATATTCATTATATTGAAGATGGCTTCTTTTGAGTTGTGCTTATAAAGTACCAAAGAAAATAAAAGTTGGTCAGATTAAATGATGCTAAATTGATATGTTGTTTTCACACTGTTCCTGTCTGTAGGTAGACACTAGGTACACTAGACAATGGATACCGAGGTCATCTTTACTGATGATCAATGATTCTTGAGGTCTGTTTTTGATGTACAAGTGCAGCAACTCAAGATAACACAACATAATACTATCATTGATACACAGCAAGTTCCTTTACCAATCTTTAGAATACAACAGCTTTCTCTTTGGTCCTTACTTCTAGGAGAAAGTTACATACAGTAGTTCCAAAGGAGCAAATTGGTCCTCAATTGTAGACAGACAGTTCCAGTCTTGTATACCACATACAAACAAACCATACATTATTAGACTGGGTCTGGTGTAATGGTAATTCACATTTGTTTGCCATTTCATCTAAAAATAGATATTTACAATTATAAATAGCTATTTAGAGTAGAATAAAATGGAAATATGTTTTCTACAGTTTTGGATAAATGTCTTTGCATATGCTACTGGAATCTGGAATGGTGCTGACATTGACAAAAACCCAAGAGAACATTCACAAAGACAAACACAGAAACAAACACTTATATAATAAAAAGTCCATCCCTGCAAATGAAGTAAACTCCAACTTTCATAAGAAGGCTAGATAAAGGACAAGTTACCCTTTCTGGCAAAAATGAATGGGCCCTCTATTTTGTGTCTGCGAGGCTCCACAATGGTCTTACAGTGGCCTCAATGATCATTGTCCATCCTTCCTTTTAGGGTCGTTCCTCCAGAGCTGTGTTATGGGTCATGTTCATTAGGATACACCGTTGTGAAATGTGTTAAAACGTTTATCTATGAAAAACTAAAACAAATGGTTCTCATTGGATAAGTCCAGGTATTCCCTTCCTGTTTCAATATGTTTTCTTCCATTTGGTGCCTAATGAACACAACCCAGGCCAAACCCTCCTTCCTGTGGCTTCCTGGAGTTGACCGCTAGGTTGACCACTCAACCCTAACCTCTTACCCCTAGCACAGCCAGGAGGAGGGCACCCACTGGGGCTCCGTGTCCAGCTTGTTGATGAGCCGCAGGAGCTCGTGGAATGCTGTGTCTGGCTCGCCGTTAACAATGGCCGCGTCAAACAGGTGCCCGTAGGCCTGCTCCATCTCACGGGCCTTCTCAATCAGCTCCTTCAGCTCCTCTGGCTAGATGTAGGGACACGGTAGGGAAGGACAGTGGTTATAGATATCCTGGCTAGATGTAGGGAAGGACAGTGGTTATAGATATCCTGGCTAGATGTAGGGACACAGTAGGGAAGGACAGTGGTTATAGATATCCTGGCTAGATGTAGGGAAGGACAGTGGTTATAGATATCCTGGCTAGATGTAGGGACACAGTAGGGAAGGACAGTGGTTATAGATATCCTGGCTAGATGTAGGGACACAGTAGGGAAGGACACAGTAGGGAAGGACAGTGGAAGGACAGTGGTTATAGATATCCTGGCTAGATGTAGGGAAGGACAGTGGTTATAGATATCCTGGCTAGATGAAGGGACACAGTAGGGAAGCACAGTGGTTATAGATATCCTGGCTAGATGTAGGGACACAGTAGGGAAGCACAGTGGTTATAGATATCCTGGCTAGATGTAGGAAATCACAGTAGGGAAGGACAGTGGTTATAGATATCCTGGCTAGATGTAGGGACACAGTAGGGAAGCACAGTGGTTATAGATATCCTGGCTAGATGTAGGAAATCACAGTAGGGAAGGACAGTGGTTATAGATATCCTGGCTAGATGTAGGGACACAGTAGGGAAGCACAGTGGTTATAGATATCCTGGCTAGATGTAGGAAATCACAGTAGGGAAGGACAGTGGTTATAGATATCCTGGCTAGATGTAGGGACACAGTAGGGAAGCACAGTGGTTATAGATATCCTGGCTAGATGTAGGGACACAGTAGGGAAGCACAGTGGTTATAGATATCCTGGCTAGATGTAGGAAATCACAGTAGGGAAGGACAGTGGTTATAGATATCCTGGCTAGATGTAGGGACACAGTAGGGAAGCACAGTGGTTATAGATATCCTGGCTAGATGTAGGGACACAGTAGGTAAGCACAGTGGTTATAGATATCCTGGCTAGATGTAGGGACACAGTAGGGAAGGACAGTGGTTATAGATATCCTGGCTAGATGTAGGGACACAGTAGGGAAGCACAGTGGTTATAGATATCCTGGCTAGATGTAGGGACACAGTAGGGAAGGACAGTGGTTATAGATATCCTGGCTAGATGTAGGGACACAGTAGGGAAGCACAGTGGTTATAGATATCCTGGCTAGATGTAGGAACACAGTAGGGAAGGACAGTGGTTATAGATATTCTGGCTAGATGTAGGAAATCACAGTAGGGAAGGACAGTGGTTATAGATATCCTGGCTAGATGTAGGGACACAGTAGGGAAGGACAGTGGTTATAGATATCCTGGCTAGATGTAGGAAATCACAGTAGGGAAGGACAGTGGTTATAGATATCCTGGCTAGATGTAGGGACACAGTAGGGAAGGACAGTGGTTATAGATATCCTGGCTAGATGTAGGAAATCACAGTAGGGAAGGACAGTGGTTATAGATATCCTGGCTAGATGTAGGAAATCACAGTAGGGAAGGACAGTGGTTATAGATATCCTGGCTAGATGTAGGGACACAGTAGGGAAGGACAGTGGTTATACATATACTGGCTAGATGTAGGGACACAGTAGGGAAGGACAGTGGTTATAGATATCCTGGCTAGATGTAGGAAATCACAGTAGGGAAGGACAGTGGTTATAGATATCCTGGCTAGATGTAGGAAATCACAGTAGGGAAGGACAGTGGTTATAGATATCCTGGCTAGATGTAGGAAATCACAGTAGGGAAGGACAGTGGTTATAGATATCCTGGCTAGATGTAGGGACACAGTAGGGAAGGACAGTGGTTATAGATATCCTGGCTAGATGTAGGGACACAGTAGGGAAGGACAGTGGTTATAGATATCCTGGCTAGATGTAGGGACACAGTAGGGAAGGACAGTGGTTATAGATATCCTGGCTAGATGTAGGAAATCACAGTAGGGAAGGACAGTGGTTATAGATATCCTGGCTAGATGTAGGAAATCACAGTAGGGAAGGACAGTGGTTATAGATATCCTGGCTAGATGTAGGAAATCACAGTAGGGAAGGACAGTGGTTATAGATATCCTGGCTAGATGTAGGAAATCACAGTAGGGAAGGACAGTGGTTATAGATATCCTGGCTAGATGTAGGAAATCACAGTAGGGAAGGACAGTGGTTATAGATATCCTGGCTAGATGTAGGGACACAGTAGGGAAGGACAGTGGTTATAGATATCCTGGCTAGATGTAGGGACACAGTAGGGAAGGACAGTGGTTATAGATATCCTGGCTAGATGTAGGGACACAGTAGGGAAGGACAGTGGTTATAGATATCCTGGCTAGATGTAGGGACACAGTAGGGAAGGACAGTGGTTATAGATATCCTGGCTAGATGTAGGGACACAGTAGGGAAGGACAGTGGTTATAGATATCCTGGCTAGATGTAGGGACACAGTAGGGAAGCACAGTGGTTATAGATATCCTGGCTAGATGTAGGGACACAGTAGGGAAGGACAGTGGTTATAGATATCCTGGCTAGATGTAGGGACACAGTAGGGAAGGACAGTGGTTATAGATATCCTGGCTAGATGTAGGAATTCACAGTAGGGAAGGACAGTGGTTATAGATATCCTGGCTAGATGTAGGAAATCACAGTAGGGAAGGACAGTGGTTATAGATATCCTGGCTAGATGTAGGAAATCACAGTAGGGAAGGACAGTGGTTATAGATATCCTGGCTAGATGTAGGGACACAGTAGGGAAGGACAGTGGTTATAGATATCCTGGCTAGATGTAGGGACACAGTAGGGAAGGACAGTGGTTATAGATATCCTGGCTAGATGTAGGGACACAGTAGGGAAGGACAGTGGTTATAGATATCCTGGCTAGATGTAGGGACACAGTAGGGAAGGACAGTGGTTATAGATATCCTGGCTAGATGTAGGGACACAGTAGGGAAGGACAGTGGTTATAGATATCCTGGCTAGATGTAGGGAAGGACAGTGGTTATAGATATCCTGGCTAGATGAAGGGACACAGTAGGGAAGGACAGTGGTTATAGATATCCTGGCTAGATGTAGGGACACAGTAGGGAAGGACAGTGGTTATAGATATCCTGGTCAGATTAAATGATGCTAAATTGACATGTTGTTTTCACAATGTTAATGTTCGTAGGTAGACACTAGGTACACTAGACAGAGATATCCATTACAAAGGGAAGGGATGATAGGGAGAGAAGTAGGCCATGTCCAGAAACAACGCCTAGCCTCTACCTCCTATCGGAAAAGATTGCAAATGTACAAGCAATGTGGCAAAAAATCCACCTAGACCAGTAGATGGCAAGGCAGAACTATTACTATACTAGCAGAGGAGAAGTTGATCATAAGTGTTTAAGCATTGTACCAACAAAAGGGAGTATAGTTTCTCACAGACATATATAATCGACATGATACGTGTGATCAATGTCAGGACACATTCACTGTGGATATGAATGTATCGACGATACTTGCTGATGCTGATAAAATAGTTTTTTTTTGTGAGATAAGAAAAGCAGGAAATACCTTTGGGTTTTTGCCATCCTTGGCCAGCAGGGTGCGCAATCGCTCCTGAGAGGGAGGCGCAATGAAGATCACATAGGGCTTGAGGTTGGAGGACCGCAGTACCCGCAGTGACTGACAGAGAACAAATGAAAAGAGCAGCAGGAGGAGAGAAGGTTAGAGAAAAGGTAGGTAATAGAGAAGAGAGTAATAGAGTGGTTAGTATACTTTCAAAACCTGTTTATGAAATACCCTCCACAATGTACCCAATTGTCATAATTGAGTAAAAGTAAAGAGACTAGAAAAGAAAAAAAGTAAAGATACCTAAATAGAAAATGACTCCAGTAAAAGTGATAGTCACCCAGTAAAATACAACTTTAGTAAAAGGCTAAAAGTATTTGGTTTTAAATCTACTTAATTATCAAAAGTAAAAGTATAACTTATTTCAAATTCCTTATTTGAAGCAAACCAGACGGCACCATTACATGTTTTATTTACGGACAGCCAGGGGCAAACTCCAACACTCAGACATGATTTACAAACGAAGCATGTGTGTTTAGTGAGTCCGCCAGATCAGAGGTAGTAGGGATGACCAGGGATGTTCTCTTGATAATTATGTGAATTGGACCATTTTCCTGTCCTGTTAACCCTTCAGAATGTAAATACTTTCGGGTGTCAGGAAAAATGTATGGAGTAAAAAGTACACTAGGTCTTTATAAATGTAGTGAAGTAAAATGAACACTTGTCAGAAATGTAAATAGTAAAGTAAAGTATATTCCCCCAAAAAACACTTAAGTTGTACTTGAAAGTATTTTTACTTAAGTACTTTACACTACTGCTCCACAACATATTCTCAACTAGTGGCTAACAAGAGTCCCACTTTAAACATAACACAGGATAATACAGCCTTAATAAACCCTTTATATGGCCTGTTTAGATGCTGAAAAATGTCATGCTCTAAAATGTGTGGCCAAGGGCTATGCCACATTTGGCAAAGCACCAGATGTAAGGACCTATCATCCTTCATGTAGAATGACTTGCTTCCACGTGATTGATGAAACATCTACGTAGCGCTAAAGAAGTTATATGTAGTGCCTATGAAGTTCCATGTAGTGCTAAAGAAGTTCTATGTAGTGCTTATGAAGTTCTATGTAGTGCTAAAGAAGTTCTATTTAGTGCTTATGAAGTTCTATGTAGTGCTAAAGAAGTTTTATGTAGTGCTTATGAAGTTCTATGTAGTGCTAAAGAAGTTCTATGTACTGCTTATGAAGTTCTATGTAGTGCTAAAGAAGTTCTATGTAGTGCTTATGAAGTTCTATGTAGTGCTAAAGAAGTTCTATGTAGTGCTTATGAAGTTCTATGTAGTGCTAAAGAAGTTTGATGTAGTGCTAAAGAAGTTCTATTTAGTGCTTATGAAGTTCTATGTAGTGCTAAAGAAGTTTTATGTAGTGCTTATGAAGTTCTATGTAGTGCTAAAGAAGTTCTATGTACTGCTTATGAAGTTCTATGTAGTGCTAAAGAAGTTCTATGTAGTGCTTATGAAGTTCTATGTAGGGCTAAAGAAGTTCTATGTAGTGCTAAATAAGTTATATGTAGTGCTAAAGAAGTTCTATGTAGTGATAAAGAAGTTCTATGTAGTGCTAAAGACGTTCTATGTAGTGCTTATGAAGTTCTATGCAGTGCTTAAAAATCAGTGTTTTCCTACCTTAGTGTGCAGGCACAGCAGACCGATCCTGCCTGAGTTGATGACCTGTCGAACCGAGTCACTGCTGGTGCCGTACAGGTTCCTTTCGTACTCCCCAGACTCAATGAACTTCCCCCCTGCCACATCCGCCTCAAAAGCCAGCTGGTTTACAAAGTGGTATTCCCTTCCGTTCTTCTCGTGTATGCGTGGGTTTCTAGTTGTATCTGAGTGATAATTATTGTGAAATGAGAATTTGGTATTTTAATAATATAATAAATAATATATGCCATTTAGCAGACGCTTTTATCCAAAGCGACTTACAGTCATGTGTGCATACATTCTACGTATGGGTGGTCCCGGGGATCGAACCCACTACCCTGGCGTTACAAGCGCCATGCTCTACCAACTGAGCTACAGATGTACAATACCAGTCAAAAGTTTGGACACAGCTACTCATTCCAGCGGGGCAAGACTTGAGATGGGTCTAGGCTACACAGTTATTGTGTGACGTTAAGTTAGTGTCTAGTATATTATAATAAACAGTTTAACATAAAATAATACATGATAAATTGGTAGAAGCTAAGCTGTATGTAGTGGTAACGTTTACCCTACCTGATTGAATTCCTGTGGTCATTCGTCAATGCTCCAAGCTATCAAACTCCATCAAACTTGATTTAAAATGCATTGAATGCATGAAATCACAACACTTTATAGAAAATGGACACAATAAAAGATATTGAAAATCATACCTAACAGGCCACTAACTTAACATCACACAATAACTGTGTAGCCTAGACCCATCTCAAGTCTTGCCCCGCCCTCTATTCCCCAATCCCCTCCTCTCATTGGTCTACTTACGTGGCACGGCCATGGCGAACCTGTCCGGCTCGATGGACAGCAGCCTTTGCCGCAGCTCGTCCTGCCCGCTGTTGGGTGGACCAATCAGGGCGATAGGTCGCTTGCGATTGGCCGGCTGGTGGTAGAGTGCCATTTCCTCATAGGTCAGGATTTCGTCGGCGTAGTAGTCTGGGCGGGACAGAGGTAGGTAGAGAGGTGGGGGTGTACTGGAGGTGAAATGTTGTCATATAAATGTTACTCTATCAGGTAGGTATATCTGTTCGACATGACATATTTCTATCTGAATATTCAGCCGAGGGTAAATGTTGCTGATAGAAATGTAATGGATAGAGCAGGCATGATTCCTGGGTACATGTCACACCAACACCAAGTCTGGCTCAGGAACCAACAGGCTTATCAAGTCATAGAATATACATAGGGACATTGACTGAGAGAGAGGCCAAATCCCAAATCAACTCCTATGCCTATGTAGTATGTCTATGACCTATGCCACCTCTATTTTGTGAATATCCGAGAGGACTTGACAGGTATAAGCTCCACCTTGTCCTCTGATAGGCTAGGTGGAAGTTTCACCATATTGCTCATACCTATAAATCTCCACAAATGCATAGGGGTCTAGGGGTCGATTTGGGATTGGACCAAAAAGAGCTGGGAAAAAGAACTAGCCTTACCAACGTTCCTGTTGGGGTTGTACATGGTTTTCTTCCTCTGCTTCTTGTTCTTCATTGCACACCAAAGCTTCCCTGGAGAAAATTAGATGTGGAATGTTATCAAAGGCTGATTTGGAGCCTATCAAATCAAATCACTTACCGACAAGCCCTTAACTAACAATGCAGCTTATCAAATCATAATGACAGCGATCATATGCCCATGTTGAGTCAGTGTGTGTGTGTGCGTGTGTGTGTGTGTGTGTGTGTGTGTGTGTGTGTGTGTGTGTGTGTGTGTGTGTGTGTGTGTGTGTGTGTGTGTGTGTGTGTGTGTGTGTGTGTGTGTGTGTGTGTGTGTGTGTGTGTGTGTGTGTGTGTGTGTGTGTGTGTGTGTGTGTGTGTGTGTGTGTGTGTGTGTGTGTGTGTGTGTGCGTGCGTGTGTGTGTTAAGACGCTTGTGACGGTGGATGGAGTGTGTAACTGTGCAGGGAGTATATAAACCCTTACCTGGGCTGTCAGGATTCCTGTCCACAATGTTTTTCTTCATAGCTTCTCTCTGCTGCTGGAAGCTCTTCCCTGGGAGAGGGAGAAGGGAGACAGAAAAAAAGTGTGTTTCAATGAAAGTGGTGATGAAGCCTAACTCTGCACTATGACTAACCCATAGACTGTTATAGTTTATAGTTCTTCAAGGAGGAGGTTGATACGCCTCATATCAGGGACAAGCCCTTCCAGGGACTGGTTGTCTTCATCCCTGTCCCTGTAGACCTGCCACCAGCTGGGGTCAGGCTAGGTGTTGGGGTTAGGGTGGTTAAGGTTAGTGTTGGGTTGGGGTTAGGGTTGGGATTAGGGTGGTTAAGGTTCGTTTTGTGGTTAGGGTTAGGGTTGGGGTTAGGGTGGTTGAGGTTAGTTTTGTGGTTAGGGTTAGGGATAGGGTTGTGGTGGTTAGGGTTGTGTACCTGGAACTAGCCCGGCTAGGGGCTGGTTGTCCTCATCCCCGTCCCTGTAGGCCTGCCACCAGCTGGGGTCATCCTGGCTGATGATGTGGAGGATGTCTCCCTTCTGGAAAGACAGGCCCAGCTCCCTGCACGGCATGTATGGGTCATCAGACGGGTCGTAGTTAAAGTAAGCCCTCACGTGCATCTGAAGACATGGGGGACATCATCATCTCTCCAAAGAGTTTATGAACTGATTAGAATTGAATAATTGAACACACATTCTGTGCACACACATACATACTCTCAAGGAAAACCTTACCACAGTCTGCCTGTGTGAGGGCGTTTTGTTCTGAGAACTGGGGATAAGGAGGAAGGTCAGAGTGCCATGCATCTCCACCTGAGGAGAGAGGAGAACACAGTAACACACAGTGAGTAGAATCTACATGGAATCAGCTTGATTGAAATGAAGAAATAATCACACAATACAGTGTCGAGGGACCAGACCTCAACACATATTCTGGTTCAAGAATGGCTTGAGGAAGGATGTGACAGATGTGATATCCAGTGTGAGCGTTCCTGACTTGTTAACCAGTTCCTCACCAGAAGGTCGTGGACCTCGTTGACGTTCTTCCCGCGGACAGGCACGCCGTTGATCTCCAGGATCTCATCTCCCTCAGCCAGGAGACCGCTCCGCTCGGCTGTCCCGCCCTTTACCACACGACTCACCACCACGCTGTCCATTTCGTTACGAACCGTGGCGCCCTGGGCAAAAACCAGTCAGACATGCTTATCAGTGCAAACCACCTAGACGTACTTGACACAAAGACACAAAGATCCACCACAAAGACAAGTCTGCATCGGAGACATACAATACAATACATGACATGCTTTATTGGTCTACAGAAATTGATATTGATATACAGTATACATATATATATTGCTGTCCCAGTACCCAACCTGACACAAAACACACATCACAGGCTGGGAGTAGCACAGGCAGCACACAAGCACCCCTGGAACAATCAATTGCCTTGATCAAGTGCACAACAGCAGCATGTACTGTAGTATATAGGATATTGAAGCCGGTAACCCTCCAACTGCTGGCTCACTCCTTGCAGACTTCCTCCCAGTCAGTTCAGGGATTCAGCAACCGGTAACTGGTCATTTGTGAGGGATAGCAATTAGAATGTCTTGGAGCATCAGAAGAGATGGGTGTGTGTGTAGGGGTGGGGGAGTGGCTCACCAGAGGAATGTCGCTGGCCTTCTCCAGCCGCACCAGTTTGACGGTCTCACCCAGGTACTGAATCAATCTCTCTTCTGGGTCCGGCTCCAACTCCTGCTCCGCCACACTGTCGTGGGCCTGCATCAGAGCCTGGGATGGACACAACACACACAGGCACATGGATGAGAAGGAGTGTGTGCCATGAGATCTGGGAAGTGTGTGTATGTGATTTTGTTTGAATTAGATTGTTGTAGTAATGACTAAGGTGAATTGGAGCTTCTTGATCTTGAGCCACTCCTTGATACACAGTGTATCCACACGCATATCCTTTCATATTCACCAGTTATTGGAAAAGGTCAAGGGGGAAATCTAAACTCTGCTCCCATCCCATGCTTAAACATGCACCTGTTACCGAAAGCTCACCCTGTCTCTCCCTTCTTCCCTCCTTATCACAAGCCGTCAGCAGTCTCCACCTCTAAGCCAACAAGAATACAAAGATTACTCCCCCACTTCGTTTAAGGTGACAGGCGCTCCGTACTCCGCAATTAATAACCGTCGAGACAAATTAGTGTCTCTATCCTGCAGCAGAGAGACTTGAGGAGCCAGAGAGGAGGGCTGGCTAAGCTTCCAGCGTACACACAATCCGTCTTAATCTGCCCTGCATTTAGGAGGAAGGATTCCCCTCCATCAATCATCAAAACACCTCGATCTCGGCATTCCACGCAAGGAAGGAAGACGACAGGGAGAGGAGGAAGGGAAAATGGGAGAGGAGGCAGTTTTGTGTTGTTCCTAGTGGTTACCTCTGTGAATTGTGGTCTGTGCCCAGTGGGAGTTCCCTCCCCGTTTCATTCCATTTGCTTCAGTTTAAGAAATGTATTGTAACAGAGTCGGCAGAATTAATGCACCCCAGTCGGAAGTTTACATACACTTAGGTTGAAGTCATTAAAACTCGTTTTTCAACCACTCCACATATTTCTTGTGAACAAACTATAGTTTTGGCAAGTCGGTTGGGACATCTACTTTGTGCATGACACAAGACATTTTTCCAATAATTGTTTACAGACAGATTATTTCACTCGTAATTCACTGCATCACAAATCCAGTGGGTCAGAAGTTTACATACAGTAAGTTGACTGTGCCTTTAAACATCTTGGAAAATTCCAGAAATTATGTCATGGCTTTAGAAGCTTCTGTTAGGCTAATTGACATAATTTGAGTCAATTGGAGGTGTATCTGTGGATCTATTTCAAGGCCTACCTTCACACTCCGTGCCTCTTTGCTTGACATCATGGGAAAATCAAAAGAAATCAGCCAGGACCTCAGAAAATAAATTGTAGACCTCCACAAGTCTGGTTCATCCTTGGGAGCAATGTCCAAACGCCTGAAGGTAGCACGGTCATCTGTACATACAATAGTACGCAAGGAAAATACCACGGGACCACGCAGCCATCATACCGCTCAGGAAGGAGACGCGTTCTGTCTCCTAGATATAAATGTACTTTGGTGCGAAAAGTGCAAATCAATCCCAGAACAACAGCAAAGGACCTTATGAAGATGCTGGAGGAAACAGGTACAAAAGTATCTATATCCACAGTAAAACAAGTCCTATATCGACATAACCTGAAAGGCCGCTCAGCAAGGAAGAAGCCACTGCTCTAAAACTGCCATAAAAAAGCCAGACTACGGTTTGCAACTGCACATGGTGACAAAGATTTTACTTTTTGGAGAAATGTCCTCTGGTCTGATGAAACAAAAATATAACTATTTGGCCATAATGACCATCGTTGTGTTTATAGGAAAAATGCTTGCAAGCCGAAGAACACCATCCCAACCGTGAAGCACGGGAGTGGCAGCATCATGTTGTGGGGGTGCTTTGCTGCAGCAGGGACTGGTGCACTTCACAAAATAGATGGCCACATGAGAAAGGAAAATGACGTGGATACATTGTAGCAACATCTCAAGACATCAGTCAGGAAGTTAAAGCTTGGTTGCAGATGGGTCTTCCAAATGGACAATGACTCCAAGCATACTTCCAAAGTTGTGGCAAAGTGGCTTAAGGACAACAAAGTCAAGCTATTGGAGTGGCCATCAGAAAGCCCTGACCTCAATGACATAGAACATTTGTGGGCAGAACTGAAAAAGCGTATGCGAGCAAGGAGGCCTCCTGACAGTTACACCAGCTCTGTCAGGAGGAATGGGCCAAAATTCACCCAACTTATTGTGGGAAGCTTGTGGAAGGCCACCTGAAAGGTTTGACCCAAGTTAAACAATTTAAAGGCAATGCTACAACATACTAATTGAGTGTATGTAACCTTCTGACCCACTGGGAATATGATGAAAGAAATAAAAGCTGAAATAAATCATTATCTCTACTATTATTCTGACATTTCACATTCTTAAAATAAAGTGGTGATCCTAACTGACCCAAGACAAATAATTAATTCATGCTTTTGTTACTTCTAGGTTAGACTACTGCAATGCTTTACTTTCTGGCTACCCGGATAAAGCACTAAATAAACTTCAGTTAGTGCTAAATATGGCTGCTAGAATCCCGACTAGAACCAAGAAATGTGATCATATTACTCCAGTGCTAGCCTCCCTACACTGGCTTCCTGTCAAGGCAAGGGTTGATTTCAAGGTTTTACTGCTAACCTACAAAGCATTACATTGGCTTGCTCCTACCTATCTTTCTGATTTGGTACTGCCGTACATACCTAGACGTATGCTACAAGACGCAGGCCTCCTAATTGTCCCTAGAATTTCGAAGCAAACAGCTGGAGGCAGGGCTTTCTCCTATAGAGCTAAATTTTTATGGAATGGTCTGCCTATCCATGTTGAGAGACGCAGACTGGGTCTCAACCTTTAAGTCTTTACTGAAGACTCATCTTTTCAGTGTGTCATATGATTGAGTGTAGTCTGGCCCAGGAGTGTGAAGGTGAACGGAAAGGCTCTGGAGCAACGAACCGCCCTTGCTGTCTCTGCCTGGCCGGTTCCCCTCTCTCCACAGGGATTCTCTGCCTCTAACCCTATTACAGGGGCTGAGTCACTGGTTTACTGGTGCTCTTTCATGCCGTCCCTAGGAGGGGTGCGTCACTTGAGTGGGTTGAGTCACTGACGTGATCTTCCTGTCTGGGTTGGCGCCCCCCTTTGGGTTGTGCCGTGGCGGAGATCTTTGTGGACTTCACTCTGCCTTGTTTCAGGATGGTAAGTTGGTGGTTGAAGATATCCCTCTAGTCGTGTGGGGGCTGTGCTTTGGCAAAGTGGGTGGGGTTATATCCTTCCTGTTTGGTCCTGTCCGGGGTATCATCGGATGGGGCCATGGTGTCCCCTGACCCCTCCAATCTCAACCTCCAGTATTTATGCTGCAGTAGTTTATGTCGGGGGGCTAGGGTCAGTTTGTTCTATCTGGAGTATTTTTCCTGTCTTATCTGGTGTCCTGTGTGAATTTAAGTATGCTCTCTCTAATTCTCTCTTTCTCGCTCTCTCTCGGGGGACCTGAGCCCTATGACCATGCCTCAAGACTACCTGGCATGATGACTCCTTGCTGTCCCCAATCCACCTGGCTGTGCTGCTGCTCCAGTTTCAACTGTTCTGCCTGCGGCTACCTGTTCACCGGACGTGCTACCTGTCCCAGACCTGCTGTTTTCAACTCTCTAGAGACAGCAGGAGCGGTAGAGATACTCTACTATGAAAAGCCAACTGACATTTACTCCTGATGTGATGACTTGCCGCACCCTCGACAACTACTGTGATTATTATTATTTGACCATGCTGGTCATTTATGAACATTTGAACATCTTGGCCATGTTCTGTTATAATCTCCACCCGGCAGAGCCAGAAGAGGAACTGGCCACCCCTCGTAGCCTGGTTCCTCTCTAGGTTTCTTCCTAGGTTTTGGCCTTTCTAAGGAGTTTTTCCTAGCCACCGTGCTTCTACACCTGCATTGCTTGCTGTTTGGGGTTTTAGGCTGGGTTTCTGTACAGCACTTTGAGACATCAGCTGAAAGAAGAAGGGCTATATAAATAGATTTGAGGATGTCAGGAATTGTGAAAAACTGAGTTTAATTGTATTTGGCTAAGGTGAATGTAAACTTCCGACTTCAACTCTATATATAAAACACAGGAAAATCATTTTTGACCACACTGGGCCTTTAAAGTCTTTTTGCAGTCAATTAGAGGGCTGCCACACCCTCGTTAAGGGAACAGTTTTCAACTGGAGCTTGTTAAGGCACCCGCATACGAGGTTCGGTTTTCGAATGGCGTGAGATTGTAAGCAGGAGGAAGATGGCGAAGGCGGGGATTCTTTGTTTGAAACTGATGGCACGTTGAGCGAAGATGAGCGTGAGAAGGAATGGATTACAGTGGCGAACAAGAAGGGAAATAAGAGAAGTAAAGTAGTCGTGGAATCTAGTAAATCCAAGCCTTGTTCTGACTCTGTTGTTGTTGTTGTTGGAGTGAGGGTTTTGGACCAATGGCGTTATCTGGGAGATCCGTTTGACGTCTCGATGAAAACCATAGATGCGTCAACTGGTCTCACAACCACAGTCCATGTGTATGGCGTCACGTGAGCGAGCAATTTGCTGATGTCAACGTTGTGAACAGAGTGCCCTATGATGGCGGTGGGGTTATGGTAGGGTAGGCATAAACTGCAGACAACGAACGCAATTGCATTTTATCAGTGGCAATTTGAATGCACAAAAATACCGTGACGAGATCCTGAGGCCCATTTTTTAAAGGTATATGTGACCAACAGATGCATATCTGTATTCCCAGTAATGTGAACTCCGTAGATTAAGGCCTAATTAATTTATTTCAATTGACTGATTTCCTCATATGAACTGTAACTCAGTAACATCAATGAAATGATTGCATGTTGAGTTTATATTTCTGTTCAGTATAGATTCCGTGGTTGGTGCACGCCCGTGTTATTTTGTCCTTTGAAGAAGAGTCTCAATCAGCATTCAGGATTAGATCCACCGGTTGTATAAATCATTAAGGACACCTGCTCTTTCCATGACCTAGACTGACCAGGTGAATCCAGGCGAAAGCCAGGTGATCCCTTATTGGTGTCACTTCAATCAGTGTAGATGAAGTGGAGGAGACAGGTTAAAGAATGATTTTAAAGCCTTGAGACAATTAAGACATGGATTCTGTATGGGTGCCGTTCAGAGGGTGAATGGGCAAGACAAAATATTTACATGTATTTGAACAGGGCATGGTAGTAGGTGTCAGGTGCACTGGTTTGTGTCAAGAACTGCAATGATGCTGGGTTTTTCACGCTCAACAGTTTCCCGTCTGTATCAAGAATGGCCCACCACCCAAAGGACATCCAGCCAACTTGACACAACTGTGGGAAGCATTGGAGTCAACATGGGCCAGCATTCGACACCTTGTAGTGTCCATGCCCCAGCGAATTGAGGCTGTTCTGAATGAAAAAGGAGGCGGGGCCTTAATGTTTTGTACAATGTATTTTGGGTTAAGTGAGATACCATGTAAGGTGCCAGGCTGTCCAACATCTCTCCTATCCGAAGGCGTCGAGGAGAGTGGAATAAGGGGTTAACGTTGAAGAAACCATGGTAGTTGGGTAAGAGACCCCCAGTAAATGTTACTCGCCGACAGGATCCTGACATGATCCTGACATGTCGCAGGTTAAAAAGGTGGACTTTGTATCATTTGTTACAAGGAATCCTGTGGACGAATGTTCTGTCCTCACAGACCCCTGCGCCTGTATAGGGATGTGATTTGGACTATGTCTGAAGGGTGGGGAATGGGTTTTCGGATTTTATTTTCGAATTGTATACGATGTTGGGTTTTTTCCATTTCTCGCAATGGGGTGGCCTCCCGTACAGTAGGTGGCGGCATGCACCTTCAAAGTTTGTTTGCAGACCGCCAAAATTGCAGAAAACAAGAAGAAAAAGAAGGTTCGGTTCGCTCCCAGCAGAACTTGGCTAGGCGCAGTGAACGTATGTGTCTCACACACTCCCTCAAAAGACCTTCGCTTGAAAAGCCAGAAAAAAGCGGCAATGTTACCGTTTGTCCCTCTTGATACGCTGCAGCAACAACAACTGCCACTTCCTCAAAATAGTCCTCAAAAAGATAAATCAAGGCATTTGTAATACATTTGTACATTTTTGCAGAGGAGGGTTAGTCGCACAATTTAACATTTAACTAAGTTGTTTGGTTCAGTATTTCTCAAGTGAAAAAATTTGCATGAAAACCTAGTTGCCTCCCCTTAGAATGTCAACAAACACTTTATTGAAGAATTCTGTCCATAGTTCCCACTGCCACTAGGGGTAGTACTATTGACCAATCACCGACAAAGGGGTGTAGACTATGGCTACTGAACTTTGACGTGCCCCAAGAAAACATTTAGTGTGCCGAACAGACAAACTAACCCTGCCGAACACCAAAACGTCACAAAATGTAGTCATAATATATGCGCAAACTGTTTTGACTGGGAAGCATGCGACAGGCTTTAGAGAGTACATCTCAGCGGTGCCAACACTAGGCTGGCACGTAGCCCTGGGGTCAATCATGTAAACGTCAGCGGTAAGCCATCTATATTGAGTGACCTCTCTGTACCTGTGTGGCACGCATATGGGGCATGCCATTGACCTGGACACTGACCAGCAAAGAAGCTTGAGTCAAGTGTCAAAGGGCAACTCTTAGGCTGCTTCATAGATCTAAGGATTTGTTGATGGCATGCTCGGCTATAAACCCAAAGAAGAGATTTCAGTGTCGGAGATGCATACACTGTAAGTATCATCCTAATTGTATGTATCATGTTAACCTTCTAAATTCCAAAACCCACGATGCCCTGTAATATCACCAACACAATGGCCTTGTCTCATTTGGGAAAAAGTCCATTCTCCACCCTCTCTCCTCTGTCCTCTCTCATCCGTGACCTGAAAAGCGTGCCAATTCATTAGTAGGCAAATGGAAGTCTCCTCCCTAACTTTCATCGAAGATAGTCATGTGTACCTTTAGTCAAGACACAGAGTAAAGTTCAAGGCCCTTAACGGGCCAAGCCACTTAAAACCCACTAAGTGACTTTCCTTAGCCCCTCTGAGGCTGAAGTCAGGATTGGATACAGTCGGACACATGAGGATGACTCAGGGATTCGCATAGACGTACAGTTTATGGAATCTATGAACAAGGCATATGTAGCATATTCACAGATATCTGAGTGGCAAATGGGACATTGTGGTAGTACATAGTACGTCTCAGGTGGCCAGCTCAGGACCACTGACAGAGTGTGGGGGCCATGGACACCCCGCAAACCAAATAATGTTTTCTAGATGTTATCCGAGGTGATGTTCCCTAATTGAAGGTTACGGGTTAAGTTCTGGTGCATCTCAGGTCTCTTACCTGGAAGTGGGGGGTGGTGAGTAGGCTCCTGAGCTCTACACCTTCCTCCTGGTGACTGGATTGTAGGATGCATTGCACCTTGAAAAAGAGAGGGGGAGAGAGTAGGGAGAGATCAGGAAGGAAGGAAGGGGGAGAGAGGGGAGGGAATGACAGAAAGAGGGGGAGAGAGTCGGGGAGAGGAGGTGAAGGGATGGTAAGGAAGAGAGAGCGAGAGAAGGGGTCAGGCTGTAAGCTGTATAAGTACCACTAAGTAAGCAGCATTGGTAATCTGGAATCGTCATTTCGAAGTTCAAAGTGTACATGAGTTAGTAACTTCACCAGCCAGGAACCAGTAGGGACATGGCCATCCTGAATACTCCTTGAGACTCTACGTGTGATTTAACATCGCAGTTGAATCATACAACTTCCTGAACACAAATCATGGGTTCAAGAATCACCCCGTCCTCAATATACCCAAGGCTTTAGTCATTACTCACAAACGACGTCTTAGTATATTATCGTTAAAACCACCGATGGTTCATCTTGCTACGCTTGTCATCGTGTAGTGTATGCGTTATGACTGAGGGCTCATGTTATCAGAGGTATTTTGTCCTCATATGAAGGCCATAACAGTAAATATGTTTGCCTCATAATTGAGGGAGTCTCAGCCTGCAAATAATTTGCTCTTACGGGAAGGTCATGTCATACGCCATTCTGCTGTTAACTTAATCGATTGGATTCCTCTGCACGCACGCACACGCACACGCACGCACGCACGCACGCACGCACGCACGCACGCACGCACACACACACACACACACACACACACACACACACACACACACACACACACACACACACAGAGAGAGTTGGCAGCTCTCCAATGAGTCACAGTGGGGTTTCACATTCCAGACAGGGAAGTCACACTACTGTAACAGTCTCCATTCCAAATGGCACCCTATCCCCTAGTATACTACTTTTGACTAGGGCCCCTGGGGCCCATAGGGCTCTGGTCAAAAGTTGTGCACTATATAGGAGATAGGTTGTCATTTGAGACGGACACTTATTCTGCTCACTGGCTGTTGCGTTGGAAAATAAAGACACTGAATGAAGCTCTCAACATGTGAGGTCCAATAGAGGTACGATAAGTTGTTTGTGCTGTCATCACGTTAGTGTTTCTATAGCATCTATAACAACTTCATAGCACCCACAACTATCAACATACACAAACTACTTCATCATAGAAAAAAAACTGCACATTTCAAAATGAGAATCCCAATCCTCTCTTTCGCTTCACCCTTGTATCCTCCCTCCTCCCCCTCTTCTCCGTCTCCTTCAATCCGGGTCCCTGGCTCTAGCTTAGCTCATCCATTCAACTAATCAAAGGTGTCGGTAACAAGGTGACGCACTTTCCCCTCTCCCCCTCCTCTCCCAGCCTTCCTCTCCTCCTCCCACTAGCCCTCCCTCCCTCCACTCCTCCCTCCCTCAAACCCTCCTCTCCTACCTCCCTCCAGCCCTCCTCTCCTCGCTCCCTCCAGCCCTCCTCTCCTCGCTCCCTCCAGCCCCTTGCCCCTCTAGCCTGTAAGCCGCTGGAGTTTTTTTCTTTTTCTGGCCACGGCAGATCAGATCCCCAGCCACTTCCTGCCTGGCCCAGGGGCAGCAGGGAGATTACCTCGCCCTGAAGGCCAATCAGGAAGTCCCACGGCAGCCACTTAGTTTAGACACAGTTCACCGGCTCAAACTATTACCACCTTGCTAAGTATCTCCTGGCGCAAATGTATACATCTATTTACTGTACGCACAGAGATGGTGTGTGTGTGTGAGAGAGATCATCATCGCACTGATTGAGGCCCTCAATCGTAGCCTACGACCTCTTCCTTAATTTCACACAGTGCTCTCCAAACTAACCCTACCAGCCTAAAGCAGTTATCCTATTGCTTGTTTTATTTATTTCACCTTTATTTATCCAGGTAGGCTAGTTGAGAACAAGTTCTCATTTACAACTGTGACCTGGCCAAGAATAAAACAAAGCAGTGCGACACGTACAACAACACAGAGTTACACATGGAGTAAACAAACATACAGTACATAATACAGTAGATAAAGTCTATATACCGTGTGTGCAAATGAGGCAAGATAAGGGAGGTAAGGCAATAAATAGGCCATAGTGGTGAAGTAATTACAATATTCCAATTAAACACTGGAGTGATTGATGTGCAGAAGATGAATGTGCAAGTAGAGATACTGGGGTGCAAAGGAGCAAGATAAATAAATAAATACAGTATGGGGATGAGGTAGTTGGATGGGCAATTTACAGATGGGCTATGTACAGGTGCAGTGATCTGTGAGCTGCTCTGACAGCTGGTGCTTAAAGCTAGTGAGGGAGAGTCTCCAGCTTCAGTGATTTTTGCAGTTCATTCCAGTCATTGGCAGCAGAGAACTGGAAGGAAAGGCGGCCAAAGGAGGAATTGGCTTTGGGGGTGACTAGTGCTGGAGCTCGTGCTACGGGTGGGTGCTTCTATGGTGCCCAGTGAGCTGAGATAAGGCGGGGCTTTGACTAGCAGAGACTTGTAGATGACCTGGAGCCAGTGGGTTTGGCGACAAGTATGAAGCAAGGGCCAGCCAACGAGAGTGTACAGGTCGCAATGGTGGGTAGAATATGGTGCTTCGGTGCAAAACGGATGGCACTGTGATAGACTGCATCCAATTTGTTGAGTAGAGTGTTGAGGGTATTTTCTAAATGACATCGCTGAAGTCGAGGATCGGTAGGATGGTCAGTTTTACGAGGGTTTGTTTGGCAGCATGAGTGAAAATACTTTGTTGGGAAATAGGAAGTTGATTCTTGATTTAATTTTGGATTGGAGATGCTTAATGTGAGTCTAGAAGGAGAGTTTACAGTCTAGCCAGACACCTAGGTATTTGTAGTTGTCCACATATTCTAAGTCAGAACCGTCCGACTAGTGATGCTGGACGGGCGGGCAGGTGCGGGTAGCGATCGGTTGAAGAGCATGCATTTAGTTTTACTTGCATTAAAGAGCAGTTGTAGGCAATGGAAGGAGAGTTGTATGGCATTGAAGCTCGTCTGGAGGTTAGTTAACACAGTGTCCAAAGAAGGGCCAGAAGTATACAGAATGGTGTCGTCTGCGTAGAGGTGGATCAGAAAATCGCCAGCAGCAAGAGCAACATCATTGATGTATACAGAGAAGAGAGTCGGCCCGAGAATTGAACCCTGTGGCACCCCCATAGAGACTGCCAGAGGTCCAGACAACAGGATCTCCGATTTGCCACACTGAATTCTATCAGAGAAGTAGTTGGTGAACCAGGCGAGGCAGTCATTTGAGAAACCAAGGCTGTTGAGTCTGCCGATAAGAATGTGGTGATTGACAGAGTCGAAAGCCGTGGCCAGGTCGATGAATACGGCTGCACAGTAATGACTCTTATAGATGGCGGTTATGATATCGTTTAGGACCTTGAGCACATATGCGGTGACCTCACCCATTACAACCAGCATGTCCAGAGATAAAACCTCTCTCATCATCACCCAGTGCCTGGGCTTACCTCCGCCATACCCGCACCCCACCATACCCCTGTCTGCGCATTATGCCCTGAATATATTCTACCATGCCCAGAAACCTGCTCCTCTTATTCTCTGCCCCCAACGCTCTAGGCGACCAGTTTTGATAGCCTTTAGCCGCACGCTCATACTACTCCTTCTCTGTTCTGCGGATGATGTGGAGGTAAACCCAGGCCCTGCATGTCCCCAGGCACCCTCATTTGTTGACTTCTGTGATCGAAAAAGCCTTGGTTTCATGCATATCAACATCAGAAGCCTCCTCCCTAAGTTTGTTTTACTCACTGCTTTAGCACACACTGCTAACCCTGATGTCCTTGCCTTGTCTGAATCCTGGCTCAGGAAGGCCACCAAAAATTCAGAGATTTCCATACCCAACTATAACATCTTCCGTCAAGATAGAACTGCCAAAGGGGGAGGAGTTGCAGTCTACTGCAGAGATAGCCTGCAAAGTAATGTCATACTTTCCAGGTCCATACCCAAACAGTTCGAACTACTAATTCTGAAAATTACTCTCTCCAGAAATAAGTCTCTCACTGTTGCCGCCTGCTACCGACCCCCCTCAGCTCCCAGCTGTGCCCTGGACACCATTTGTGAATGGATTGCCCCCCATCTAGCTTCAGAGTTTGTTCTGTTAGGTGACCTAAACTGGGATATGCTTAACACCCCGGCAGTCCTACAATCTAAGCTAGATGCCCTCAATCTCACACAAATCATCAAGGAACCCACCAGGTACAACCCTAACTCTGTAAGCAAGGGCAACCTCATAGACGTCATCCTGACCAACTGGCCCTCCAAATACACCTCCGCTGCCTTCAACCAGGATCTCAGCGACCACTGCCTCATTGCCTGTATCCGCTACGGTGCCGCAGTCAAACGACCACCCCTCATCACTGTCAAACGTTCCCTAAAACACTTCTGTGAGCAGGCCTTTCTAATCGACCTGGCCCGGGTATCCTGGAAGGACATTGACCTCATCCTGTCAGTTGAGGATGCCTGGTCATTCTTTAAGAGTAACTTCCTCACCATTTTAGATAAGCATGCTCCGTTCAAAAAATGCAGAACTAAGAACAGATACAGCCCTTGGTTCACTCCAGACCTGACTGCCCTCGACCAGCACAAAAACATCCTGTGGCGGACTGCAATAGCATCGAACAGTCCCCGCGATATGCAACTGTTCAGGGAAGTCAGGAACCAATACACGCAGTCAGTCAGGAAAGCTAAGGCCAGCTTCTTCAGGCAGAAGTTTGCATCCTGTAGCTCCAACTCCAAAAAGTTCTGGGACACTGTGAAGTCCATGGAGAACAAGAGCACCTCCTCCCAGCTGCCCACTGCACTGAGGCTAGGGAACACGGTCACCACCGACAAATCCATGATTATCGAAAACTTCAACAAGCATTTCTCAACGGCTGGCCATGCCTTCCGCCTGGCCACTCCTACCTCGGCCAACAGCTCCGGCCCCCCCGCAGCTCCTCGCCCAAGCCTCTCCAGGTTCTCCTTTACCCAAATCCAGATAACAGATGTTCTGAAAGAGCTGCAAAACCTGGACCAGTATAAATCAGCTGGGCTTGACAATCTGGACCCTCTATTTCTGAAACTATCCGCCGCCATTGTCGCAACCCCTATTACCAGCCTGTTCAACCTCTCTTTCATATCGTCTGAGATCCCCAAGGATTGGAAAGCTGCTGCAGTCATCCCCCTCTTCAAAGGGGGAGACACCCTGGACCCAAACTGTTACAGACCTATATCCATTCTGCCCTGCCTATCTAAGGTCTTCGAAAGCCAAGTCAACAAACAGGTCACTGACCATCTCGAATCCCACCGTACCTTCTCCGCTATGCAATCTGGTTTCCGAGCCAGTCACGGGTGCACCTCAGCCACACTCAAGGTACTAAACGACATCATAACCGCCATCGATAAAAGACAGTACTGTGCAGCCGTCTTCATCGACCTTGCCAAAAGGCTTTCGACTCTGTCAATCACCAGATTCTTATCGGCAGACTCAGTAGCCTCGGTTTTTCGGATGACTGCCTTGCCTGGTTCATCAATTACTTTGCAGACAGAGTTCAGTGTGTCAAATCGGAGGGCATGCTGTCCGGTCCTCTGGCAGTCTCCATGGGGGTGCCACAGGGTTCAATTCTCGGGCCGACTCTTTTCTCTGTATATATCAATGATGTTGGTCTTGCTGCGGGCGATTCCCTGATCCACCTCTACGCAGACGACACCATTCTATATACTTTCGGCCCGTCATTGGACACTGTGCTATCTAACCTCCAAACGAGCTTCAATGCCATACAACACTCCTTCCGTGGCCTCCAACTGCTCTTAAACACTAGTAAAACCAAATGCATGCTTTTCAACCGATCGCTGCCTGCACCCGCATGCCCGACTAGCATCACCACATTGGATGGTTCCGACCTTGAATATGTGGACACCTATAAGTACCTAGGTGTCTGGCTAGACTGCAAACTCTCCTTCCAGACCCATATCAAACATCTCCAATCGAAAATCAAATCAAGAGTCGGCTTTCTATTCCGCAACAAAGCCTCCTTCACTCACGCTGCCAAGCTTACCCTAGTAAAACTGACTATCCTACCGATCCTCGACTTCGGCGATGTCATCTACAAAATCGCTTCCAACACTCTACTCAGCAAACTGGATGCAGTTTATCACAGTGCAATCCTTTATGTCACTAAAGCACCTTATACTACCCACCACTGCGACTTGTATGCTCTAGTCGGCTGGCCCTCGCTACATATTCGTCACCAGACCCACTGGCTCCAGGTCATCTACAAGGCCATGCTAGGTAAAGCTCCGCCTTATCTCAGTTCACTGGTCACGATGGCAACACCCATCCGTAGCACGCGCTCCAGCAGGTGTATCTCACTGATCATCCCTAAAGCCAACACCTCATTCGGCCGCCTTTCGTTCCAGTACTCTGCTGCCTGTGACTGGAACGAATTGCAAAAATCGCTGAAGTTGGAGACTTTTATCTCCCTCACCAACTTCAAACATCAGCTATCTGAGCAGCTAACCGATCGCTGCAGCTGTACATAATCTATTGGTAAATAGCCCACCCATTTTCACCTACCTCATCCCCACAGTTTTTATTTATTTACTTTTCTGCTCTTTTGCACACCAATATCTCCACCTGTACATGATCATCTGATCATTGATCACTCCAGTGTTAATCTGCAATATTGTAATTATTCCCCTACCTCCTCATGCCTTTTGCACACATTGTATATAGACTCCCCTTTTTTTCTACTGTGTTATTGACTTGTTAATTGTTTACTCCATGTGTAACTCTGTGTTGTCTGTTCACACTGCTATGCTTTATCTTGGCCAGGTTGCAGTTGCAAATGAGAACTTGTTCTCAACTAGCCTACCTGGTTAAATAAAGGTGAAATAAAAATAAATAAAAAAAGTGGCTGAGCGTGAGCGTGATTGTGACTGTTTGACAGCCAGCTTTCCTATAGAAATCAAGACCTGAGTCTAAATAGTATTTGTTTTCATTCAAACTCTTAAGTGTGTTATTGAGCCTGCCGCGGAGTGCCAAATGATAGAAGGTTGCTTTTGGGACTATTCCATTGATTCCAATGCGCCAGGCAAGCTCAATCAAGCGCAGCTAAATAATTTGGAAGAAAAGTTAATACTATTCGAACGCTGATCAATATTGACCAGCGTGTGTTAAATTCCATCATGTCATATTAGTTCTTGACATCAATCCCGAGAACTTGTATATTATGGGAGGATCCCATCAGATATATTACAGTGTAGCTAGATCAATTCCTTCTCTCAAGACTGCAGCATGGCTGGCTATATGACCGACTGCGTGGCTCTATAAACCCAGTGAATGATTATTATTGTATTGAATGTGTGGGAAGGCCCACATCTGAGTTCATGTTGCACCTGTCATCTTGGCACAGTGAGTAGCACCACTCCCAGCAGGGAAATGTTGTGAGGTGTTCAATGGTGACGTCACGGAGGCAACAAACGACAAGCGAGAGGGGGAACTCAGGATTGTGGCTCGATAGAATAAAGCTATGGTCCAGAAGTCGCATGTTCGAGTTGCGTCGGGGGACAACTGTAGCGTTTAAGCGTTTAACTGTAGCGTTTAACCCTAACCTTAACCGGACTATCCTAACCTGCGACATTATCTTAACCTGCTGCGTTAGTTCTCCTTACCTGCTACTTAAAGTCACTTCAGTCTGTAGCTGCACTCCGTCCAGCCGAAACCCTAATCCAGTTTCAACGCACTAAGGTCAGTGCCAAGGATATTTTCGTCCCGGCCCCATTTACCCTCCTTTCTTTAGGTTTCTCTGTCACCATCCTCTCATCCTAATCTCCTTCCATCCACCTCTCTCCACTTCTCTTCCCTACCCTGTTGTACCATTCTTCCTTTCCACATTATCTCCATCTGTTCATCCCCCAAAATCCTCTTCTCCCTTCTCCCAACACTTCTCTACCTTCTTCCTAACACCACCCCTTCTTTCTCCTCTTTTCTCCCCCCTCCCTCCTGACCGATACATTGGTGAAAAAAAAAGATCCATTCAATTTGTAGATCCATCAAGATCACGAGTCTCTGCTGTAGTTTCTTTTCTACTTCACTCTACCTCCTGATAAAGGCTGCGGGCCTGGGCGGTGAGGGGCAAGGGCGGGCTGCCACGCGGCTGCATCTGCTGGGCCACGGCGCTGTAGACGGCGAAGGCGCTCTGGAAGTCCTCCTTGTGCAGCAGGCCCAGCACCAGAGCCACGTCGGCCTGCGACTGGGCGTCCACCAGGCAGCTCTGCACCCGCCGCAGGGCCTCCAGCAGCTCCTCCAGCTCTGGGAAGGGGGAGGGGAAGGGGGAGGGAGAGAGACAAAGAGGTTGGTTAGGTTCAATTGCCTAATTACCAGGAACACTCGATCTCCATGCGAGCCCTTGCTTACTAGTGCCATAGAGAGAGGCTTAAAACCGAGAGACTCAACATACATTTACTTCCTGTAACGCCCATGACCCTAAAGATTCAGACCACCGTCAATGGGAAGGTTTTTTTCTGAAGGTAATGGCATGTCTCTGTTTCAAACCTCTCTGGCGCTAGTAGACACTGGATTGTATGGAGACAGTGTGGTTATGTGAAAACCATGCTACTAATTGGATATTGTCATGCCAAAAGTCGGTTTAGGTGCCAAACCCTGCTTGGGTTGTGCAACCGTGGGATTCTGCACTTCCCAGACAGGATTTGGCATCTGCATCAAGTTTGGCATGAAGGTACCACCTACACATAGCAACTCTGAGGAGCACAGAGACACAGCACCAGGGGAAAGGGAGGGTAAAGCCTATCTTACATAGCCCAATGTATTGTTATGAACCAGAAGCTGGTCTGTTTGAGTGGGTATACCTGAGATAAGAAGAAGCAGGGAGGGTGTATAGGGAGGGTGTATAGTGTGTGTGTGTGTGTGTGTGTGTGTGTGTGTGTGTGTGTGTGTGTGTGTGTGTGTGTGTGTGTGTGTGTGTGTGTGTGTGTGTGTGTGTGTGTGTGTGTGTGTGTGTGTGTGTGTGGGCCATTTAGTAACTTGATGTAGTCATTGAGTGCTAGGAATAAGATATACGGTTATATTTTATTAATGGTCATTATATTATAGGCACTTGAGGCAGACTTGAGTTTTATGGTCATAAGAGTCTGCTAAAACTGGTCAGCAGCAACCGCCCGTCTCCTCTAAATCTAGCCAACTGACACAAAAGCTAATACTCTGAATTTTGACTTATTTAAATTAACTTGTTTTCACGTCACAAATCATATTAAGATCACTTAATATGATTCACAAGCACCCTACAACCAAGCAGATAGTTTTCAGGCCTATGCAGGAATGAGTACACCGACAAAAAAACTCACTTCCAAACCGAAGTGTTTTAAACTCCAAATGAATCCAGAGGTGAGGGGGAGTGAGTGACTTTAATGTGACTAAATGGAGAGAGCCTCTGCATTGACATTCACTTCTGATCCCCCATTCTCCACCAATACCCCTCGCTCAGCCTCCTCCCTAAAATACTGACTCTTTGTTTCACAGAAATGTCACAAAAGCTCCCAACTCTCCTATTCTTCTTCTCACAGAGCTACCCCTCGCCTCCACCTCCCCCACTTCCTCCGTTCAGTCCCACATGACCCTACTCACCCTCAACCGTGTCCCCGCCAAGCGGGGGGCTCCCATCCTTGGTCTCCTTGCCCGCCTTAGGCGCTTCGAACGTAGGGTTGTCGATACCCGTCTTGGCTGGGTTCTGGGCAAGCTTCTTGAGCCTGAGTGAGGCGTTGAGATCGATCTCATGCTTCCCTTTGTTGGCGTTCTCCTCCCTCTTCCTCCTGAGCTCTTCCTGGTACCTCTGGATCCTCTCCATCTGGGCGCTGCACCGGGAACCCTGCACAACGCTGCTCCCAGTCCCCACCACCTTGTCCCCAGGGGGGCAGTCCACAGCCCTCTCCCTCTGCTGCAGCTTGGCTACACTCCCAAGACCCTCTGTGCCACTCACAGGCCCCATTGGGTCCTCTATTACATATCCGGGTCCTCCGTTCCTGTGGGAAGTGATCATCCCTGCTCCGGGAGTCTGGCCCTGGCCTACACCCGTGTGTGATGGTAGCTCAATGTCCACTATGAAGGCCTGAGGCTAGGACTCCTCACTGCAGCAGGGGCCATAGCACTTCAGTCGGGAACGGATCTTATCTGTCTTCAGTGGGGCAGCAGGTCCTGAAACAGATAATCAGGATAGAGCAGCAAGGTTACCACTGTTTTAGTCTTGTGAAACATATGCGACAATAATAGCCAACCTGGTTGCTTCACTCTGACCTTTGTTAATCACCTGTCTTACTACAAGAACCACCATTTTCTCCTTGATCCTCCCAGGTTCCCAATCACAGGAAGAGCTAATCTAACTCCTAACATGGCAACCTCCCTGGCCTGTCCTTACTTTGCCTGCAGCAATCCCTTGAGTCCAGCAGGTTCATCCACCCTTGTCTGTCACTCTGTCCCCAGCAGGACTTGCCTGAGTATCTCTCCTTCTGAGTATCTATTCTTCGTTTAATACCCACTTAGCACTTAACTCTTTGCTCTCTGGGTCCTTCAGGCTGATCTTATCCATCTACAGCCATAATAGGGATACAAAATGAGACAATAAGTGTAGGATATTGCACTCAACCAATACCGTTATACTACGGGTATGCAACCAACCTGATCTGCTATTGCTGCTGTGGATTACAATCTATTTTAAGGATGTTACCCAGTATTAATCTGGATTAGCCAACTATAATATTGTATGACTATCAGATGTTCATTGGGAAAAAGACAACTGAACTTCAAGTTCTTTTTACAGGGCCAAATGTAAGTCTTTTTTTTTCTTCAGAAAGGGGTGAGAATGGATGAGGAGAAAGCGCTTTGTGTGTGAGGGACGGAAGTACAGTATTTCAGGATGCCAGGATGTGAGGACAAAGTTCTCACGAAGGTGAGGTTCTGTCTGGCTAAGAACAGTAGAATGGAGAAGCAGAAAGCTAGGACCATTACTCAGGTAGTGTTTGGGGCACATAAAAATCAGCCGGCTCTCTAAATGTCCACCCAACCAAGACCCAGTCAGACCTGGTGCTGTGGGAAACGGGAGAAAACCTCATGAAAATGAAGCAAACAATGTAAATGTCTCGAACTAAAATGACAAACAGGAAACCCAGTGAAAGGGAATAACAGGAAATAAAATGAGAACGTCATCAATGTAATAATGAAAGATTATCTTGGACATTTTCTCAGCATTTTCTTAGACTGAAACCTGGAAGGATCCTGTCAGAGATGCAGCCACCCACAACACGTCCCACATGGTAAACCTCCCTTTCCCCCTCACCAGCTAATCATGTCTGGCAGGTCTACTCTCATTTAGCCCCGTTTAGAGCGCGGTGAGGCTGACAAACAGTACAGACAGCCACAGTCAGCCACCAAGGCCATCTGTTCCTCTCCTGTGGGGTTGGTTAAGCCTTGGGGAAAGGGATCTGCTAGTTTACTATACTCCTCCAGGTTTCACCTCTGTCAGCAGCGTGAGACTGAGGAGAGATCTGGTTTACTACACTCCTCCAGGCTTCAACTCTGTCAGCAGCGTGAGACTGAGGAGAGATCTGGTTTACTACACTCCTCCAGGCTTCACCTCTGTCAGCAGCGTGAGACTGAGGAGAGATCTGGTTTACTACACTCCTCCAGGCTTCACCTCTGTCAGCAGCGTGAGACTGAGGAGAGATCTGGTTTACTACACTCCTCCAGGCTTCATCTCTGTCAGCAGCGTGAGACTGAGGAGAGATCTGGTTTACTACACTTCTCCAGGCTTCATCTCTGTCAGCAGCGTGAGACTGAGGAGAGATCTGGTTTACTACACTCCTCCAGGCTTCATCTCTGTCAGCAGCGTGAGACTGAGGAGAGATCTGGTTTACTACACTCCTCCAGGCTTCATCTCTGTCAGCAGCGTGAGACTGAGGAGAGATCTGGTTTACTACACTCCTCCAGGCTTCACCTCTGTCAGCAGCGTGAGACTGAGGAGAGATCTGGTTTACTACAGTCCTCCAGGCTTCATCTCAGTCAGCAGCGTGAGACTGAGGAGAGATCTGGTTTACTACGGTCCTCCAGGCTTCATCTCTGTCAGCAGTGTGAGCCTGAGGAGATATCTGAGAGCTGGCATTGGTTCTGATGAGATGACTGCATGTAAATTCAACTATGAATGCACACACACACACACTTTGTAGAGGTAACTGTATCCAAATTTAGGCCTAAGTAGGATTATCTTCACTTGTATAATTTAGAAGTGTATAAAATCAATTCACTAACTGTAAGCTTTACAATAGACCGTAGGGCTCAAGGGTCATCTAGCTTTAACTACACTAGATCATAGCTAATTGATTCATTGAGGGGGACATTGATAAGAGGTGCCCCTCTGGGTAAACAGGTACAAATTGGTGGCTCATTAAATACTGTTCCTTATAGCTGGTGGCTAGACTACTTGTCAGAGTGACTGCTTGTGTACCAAAATGGCACCCTATTCCCTATATAGTGAACTACCTTTGACCAGCATTACGGACTCTGCTCAAAAGCAGTGCACAACTATCTATAGCCCTATTTATACCTGGTGCTAACATGGGTCCGTTTGTCCTGATCTTGTCCACATTCTGATTGTGGCCAGATTACCAGAAATGTGTCTAAAATGTGTCTGTTATCCATCCACTGTGTCTGCATTGTGACCAGATTTCCTGGTCCCTTCCTTTATGCCAATTATTTCACAGCTATTCTTTCTAAATAATATGTATTTATTTATTTATTGCAAGACATAATGGTGCTACCTGTCAGTGATTTTAGAGGGCGGAAATCATGATGATTTAGCAAAATGTATAGAAGCAGGACAGGACAGCCATGTGCGCTTGCTTAAAAGTAAGTTATTGTTAGACTTACTTAGATTAGGCAGTTTAGAGGTTTGTTTCACTGCTGGCAACAGCAAAACCTATTACATATCTAGTAGTGGGGCTAATACTGGGAGCAAGGAGTTATTGTTACATAATGGCACGACATAGGTGTTACATAGTAACACCGTTAATGTAACAATTATAGCCTACATTTGGAGTGGCGATCTGTCATGTACAGTTTTAATTGCGATAAACAGCCACTTAAATTGTGAAATACAGCAATATTTTATACAAGTTAAATTGATGCATTTGTAGGCTTGTTGTTTGTGATTTTCTTTATTGAATAGTTGGAAAACCGTTGGGTGGCCAACATTCCACATCATACAGTCATTGCATTCTACACACACACTCAAGAGTGCGCTGATCCTGTTGGTGAAGTTGGTATTCAATGAATGTTTCTAGAGTAGTCAATCGATCGGACTCAAATCTCACTACACAGAGAAGTCTACTCACCGCTTCCAAGTCTTCACAGAAGAAGTAATCCCGTAATCCCTTAATATGCGATGGTTCTGAAATGTCGTGTTCTATTGCGTACATAACATTTCCAAGATGCGTAGCTTTAACGTCTTTATTCTTCGGCCTGGTCTCTCATGATCGTACTTAGCGGGTCTGTGGCGAGTTGGGTCAGCTCACATCATTGTGGTGTAACTGCGCATGGTGTTTGGGCATCTCCCAGGCAAACCCACAGCGCCACAGTTGGCCATTTAAATGGTCATGCGCCAAAGTGTTCACCTGTCAACAGCCTGAAATACCTTGACATTCTATTCCCCAAACAATGCACTAGGTTACTTTCAGCACGATACATACATGACGGCTAAATATTACAATAAGAAGACTTTGGTCAGAATTAGTGGAGTTATGGAGAATAGACTGTACACCTCACGATCATATATGTTTAGTGGAATTATATTGTAATATCACGTGGCAGTGTGCATGAAGTCAATGAAAAAGGGGTCACACTTTAAATGAAGTAGCCGTAAATTTATAAAGGCTTTACATAGGATATATAAAGGCTTCATAAACACTACATAACTGCATCACAAATCCTCTTTAAGAGTATGTAATACTATAAATGGTTTATAAAGGGTGGCATAACCATTCCCACTTTAGGGTGAATTGCCATATTCGACGTAATGCACTGTGTACGCGTATACACCATTTATAAATGATTTGTGAGGCATTTATGTAGTGTTTAAGAAGCGTTTACTTATACTATATAAAGCTTTTACAAGTTGTACTTAAGTTTAAAGTGGGACCGAAAAAGGAATCAATTGATGATTCTAGGTAGGGTCAGTCAACGGCACCTGCACTGTATCTATCTGCCCAAACACAGCTTCAGAAGTATTTCCACTGTATTTACTATGAGGGTAATCCGCTCTCATCTCTCAGTGACACGTGTATTTAATCAACCGTTCAATGGCCTAGGTTTCTTCATAGGCTACGTCAGGATGCGGAACGTCCAGGGCCCCGTATTCATAAAGCGTCTCAGTGTACCAGTGTTGATCTAGGAATATAATCCGAATTGCAAAACGAATCACTCCTACTCTACAGGCCCCGGAAGTGCTAATAAACTTGATCAACGTGATCATGTTAATGGTCCACCCTAAAACAAGGTGTCACTGCACGCATCAAAGAAGAACACTTTTTTTTTCTTTGAATAGGTTTTTATTTGAAAAAAGGAAACCCAACAATTTTTGTAATTTTTTTTTTTTACATAATGATCAAGGATTTTTATTATCGTAGTGTCTTTCATCAGTTTCATATCATTACGGAAAATGTACTATAGTACAGCGTTGTTCAATGTCTCTTCATTGCTTAATAATAATAATTTCCTTAGGAGTGCTGGTCACATATATCTGTACAATATGGTTCATCTTCTTCGCATTTTTTTTTATCTGTACATTTTTTTGTGAAGTCAGTTAAAAAGGCTGTCAGCACTTAAAGAAGCTGTTTATTTTATTTCATGTTTTTTTTCCCCCTTACTCTTAGTCAATCAAATAAAAGTTTTTGTTTTTCACGGGTGACCACGCCCCCAGGGGGTTCGGGCGCAGAGTTGCACCTGGCCAGATGATAAATAAGGAAGCTTCAGGGTCTGGGCAGGTTGGTTGGTGACTGCCCCCTTCCCCTCCTATCACCACCATCGTCCCTGCCCAGGCATTTGGCACTGCGCACATAAACAAGACTCACAAGATAAACAACAAGCAAAGCTCTTTGTGAAGCCATTATGATGCATACTATAACGAGAGAAAAATAGAAGTGTGTGGCGTCACCGTTAAAGCGTCACAACACAGAGAAAGTAGACCTAGATTATGCCCTCCCCTCCTTCCTCTTAACCGAGCACCGTGGGAAATCTGGAGTCTTCCTCATTGTTTTTCTTTATATTTAAAAAACAAACATTTTTCCCCCACTAAAGATGAGAAAATAATATATATATATTTATTTTTTTGTCCTGGCAGGCACCTACAGCTCTATTAAAATGCTACCGATATCGATAAGATCTAGCATTGAACACACAAAGCAATTGCAATGAAAGGAATTAAGTTGACTTATAATATAATAATGATAATAAGAAGAATAATGATAACAATAATACGAATAATCATAATAATATATTACAGAATAAATCTCTTTTGATAATTCGATTTTTTTCTTTAAAAGTTATATTTTTCTTTGTCTGAAATACTATTATAATCTTTTTAAAGTAATTATATATTTTTTTGTATCATATGTACCTAGGTTTGTGATCGAGATGTTGACTATACCTCAACGTTATCCAAATCAATAAAAACTAGCTGTGCCGTTGCATATTACAGAATAGTCAATGATATGTGGACATGCACCGTGAAACACCCATTTGAACCCTCTCTCTCTATGAAGCCATCTCAACGTCCCCCTTTGATGACATCATAGCCGGCCGATGACCATGACGTCGACCACCTCTCCCTTGTGCAGCTCCACATATTGCTCTGTTTTTGGAGGTAGCATCAGGAGACCATTGGCGCTGCGCATGCTCATCAGCCTGCTGCTCACCTGGTTACCTACAGGATGGAGGAAAGGATAGGGAGGAAAGGAGGGAGGAAATGAGGAGAGAGAAAGAGACTGATGGTGAGAATACATGCACTTTAGGCCCTAACCAACCACACAAATCCAGGAGGATCTATCCCATGACAGTCAGGATGACCTCAGTACCACACCATGCAATGGGGTGAGAGGCTACTAATACCACGCAATCTAATTGTAGCTCTTTATGCACTTGAGCTCTACAGTATACTGAATCAATTAGGCACTACATGGAATACAAAACAATGAAAATAGTCACAGTGGGAGGCTTTGTTAGATTAGAGGACTGTAGCTAACCCCTCTACAATTGCCCATGAACAAAATCAATGAACAGTCCATTGATGGTCCGTTATAGAGCCTGTGACTACACATGCAGTATAGTATAGCAGCGTATCGCTCCGTATCGCAGGGCACAATAAAACAGAATAGAATAGAATGGGGTTCTATTATTACCTGTGCTTTGTGCCCATGGCAGAGGCTCCTGGTGGTGCCATGTCAGAATGCAGCGGTGGTACTCAGGGCGAGGATCCAACTTTACGTCACATGACAACTACGAGACATGAAAGGAAGTAAACAAGTGTACACTTCAGGAGTAAGGACAGATTATTGGGGCGCAAAAATGTAAACGCTCATAGGTAGGACCCAGGGGGCCTCATTTATAACCGTTGCATACATTTCACACTAAATATCTGAGTGCGCCATTTCTGAAAAAGAGTACTTATGCCCAAAAAAATATAGATTATGAAAACTTTGCACACGCCATACATACTTGTGCGCATGCTTTCCGTTGTAAATCAGACCTGTCGCAAAACTGTGTGCACCTGAACGAGCATTATAACGGCACCTGGAAAACACCCTCCATTCACCTTTCATGGTGAAAATAACACCATTTTGCTGTAGAATTTGGAACTATTGGAATTAGGCAACAGCAGTTTCTAAAAGAAAGAGCAATGGCAAATGTTATAGTGTTTCTGGAAATGGCAGAATCTTTTAATCTTTTGCAGTAACTTCTGGCAAAGGAATGTGAGTTTCTGAAAGAGAAAACAATGGCAAATTGTTGTGGACCTTTTCCCCCAACCCAAATATTCTGGACTGAAACATTGTAGGCCTACTCAACAACAAAAAATACAGTAGCATACTTCAATGCAAAAGATAAAGTGTTGGTCTTTGAAATTCGACTGTGTAACCTATTATAAACCACACTGCCTATAGGATCGCATACAGCAAAACTTGAAATACACATCCTATCTATTTACTAGGCTACTAGGCCCAATTAAATGAGATTTGGGCATGGTATGTTGTTGTATGACTTCTTCGTGAATATGAACCCATCACAGCCAGAAGAGGTGAGGAATTTATTCTGCAATGTTTATGAAAATAAAAGAAATATAGGAAATAGATTTCTATGTCAAATTATTTTACTTTCCAAAAATAAAACAGAGCTATCCACTCTCCACTCTTCACTAACGTCAAAAAGCTCCTGTTAAAAAAATCATCAGAATAAGAATAAGCATGTCATAATATCCCCTCTATGCACAAAATACTTACTTGCCTGCTTGCAATACAACACATCAACCACTATATAATGTGCAAACGCAGAGTATAAAATGTGCATACGCAAAGTATAAAATGTGCATACACAGAGTATAAAATGTGCATACGCAAAGTATAAAATGTGCATACACAGAGTATAAAATGTGCATACGCAGAGTATAAAATGTGCATACACAGAGTATAAAATGTGCATACGCATAGTATATAATGTGCATACGCAGAGTATAAAATGTGCATACGCAGAGTATAAAATGTGCATACGCAGAGTATAAAATGTGCATACGCAGAGTATAAAATGTGCATACGCAGAATATAAAATGTGCATACGCAGAGTATAAAATTTGCATGGAGCTGATCCTACTTCGAGGTACGCGGGCTCTTTCTCAATTCCTTCTCAAAACGCATTGGAGGAGAAGATCCCAGATTCCTCCTCTCTGACCTTCTCCTCCAATGAATTTTGAGAGGAAGGCGAGAATAGAGGACGCAAGCAATTGAGGTAAGACAAATTGAGAAAGATTAATGGAGCCCTGTGCCTTCTTACCCTGGCTTTGATGATGGTGGGCCGTGGGTCCAGGATCCCCTGCATCTTCCTTAAGGCGGGGATAACAAAGAGGTTACATGTCACCACGGCAGACACGGGATTACCTGGGCCCGGGGGGGGAGTTGGGGAGAGAGAGAAAAGAAGAGTGTGTTAGAAAACCAGTCTGGAAACGATTGTCTGATTCCCTCTTTCTCTTTACTTTACACACTACCTGGGAGGGCAAAGATGAGTTTGCGAGCGCCGTCCATATCCAACGTGGCAAATGTTGTCGGGAGACTGAAATGATGGGAGAAGAGAAGAACAACACGGTTGTTCAAGGAACCATCCATCGACACATCCACCTAGCCAGCCAGCCATTCATCCATCCATCCATCGACACATCCACCTAGCCAGCCATTCATCCATCCATCCATCGACACATCCACCTAGCCAGCCATTCATCCATCCATCCATCGACACATCCACCTAGCCAGCCATTCATCCATCCATCGACATATCCACCTAGCCAGCCATTCATCCATCCATCCATCGACACATCCACCTAGCCAGCCAGCCATCCATCCATCGACACATCCACCTAGCCAGCCATTCATCCATCCATCCATCGACACATCCACCTAGCCAGCCATTCATCCATCCATCCATCGACACATCCACCTAGCCAGCCAGCCATTCATCCATCCATCCATAGCCAGCCAGCCATTCATCCATGACACATCCACCTAGCCAGCCAGCCATTCATCCATCGATATATCCACCTAGCCAGCCATTCATTCCATCCATCCATCGACACATCCACCTCCAGCCAGCCAGCCATTCATCCATCCATCGACACATCCACCTAGCCAGCCAGCCATTCATCCATCCATCCATCCATCGACACATCCACCTAGCCAGCCATTCATCCATCCATCCATCGACACATCCACCTAGCCAGCCAGCCATTCATCCATCCATCGACACATCCACCTAGCCAGCCAGCCATTCATCCATCCATCGACACATCCACCTAGCCAGCCAGCCATTCATCCATCCATCGACACATCCACCTAGCCAGCCAGCCATTCATCCATCCATCGACACATCCACCGAGCCAGCCAGCCATTCATCCATCCATCGACACATCCACCTAGCCAGCCATTCATCGACACATCCACCTAGCCAGCCAGCCATTCATCCATCCATCCATCTCACCCTGGTTTCATGAAGACTCGTCCAAAGTGGATCTGAGCATGCAGATCAATATCCAGCACCTGTTTCAGATAGTCCTGAAAAAGAGGATCACACATTTTGGAGTCTTCAAAGGTACACATAAACATTAGACAAAAACATTCACCTTCTAGTTATAGTGTAGCTGTACTTAAAACCCAGATAGGTCTTGTGCACCATTGGGGTGTATTCAACAGGCACCAAACGGAAGACAACTGACTGAAACAGGAAGGGAGTACTTAGATAGAAATGTTTCATTGCAAAAATGTTTTCGTTTTGGACCATAATGAATACGACCCTTTCTCCACATAATATTAACACCACAAGTACATGTATGTATGTAACATTTGTGTCAAATGTATAGGTAAGGAAATAGCTGTAAAAAAAACAACAATTATGTCCTCCAAAGAGGGATGTGCAAATTAAAAACCTGGTCTCAGAGCATTTTGTATCATTATGTAAGTAAATTCGAGATTTAGCATTTAGTATGATATGTTACGTTTCGTAAGGTATGTATTAATTAGTGGATGTCCATCACCCATTTCGTATGATATATTACGAATAACAATTTGTATTATATGTTACAAGTTTTCAAAACGTACTATATTGTAATGAAACAGCAGGGAGCAGGTCTCGAACCCTCGACCTTCTAGCCCGAGGTCCGGTGCGCTATCGACTGTGCCGTAAAAGCATGCGGCAAGGTCGATTTCCGCGCTTATAAACCCAGGGTCGTTACAATATGTTACAAATTTGTACAAGGTGGTAATGTTAGCTAGGCTAGGGGTTAGGGTTAAGGGTAGGGTTAAGTGTAGGAGTTAGTTTAAATGGTTAAGGTTAGGGGAAGGGTTATCTAAAATTTAAAAATAGCTAAAACTTGCTAAAATGCTAAAGTTGTCTGTAATGAGATACAAACTCACAACCTTTGGGTTGCTAGACGTTAGCCTTATACTCCCATCCATCCATCCTACTTAAATGTTTTGCCTTCGATAACTATGTCTTATGTAACCATACCAAACATAACATATCATACTAATTTGTTACATCTGGTCTATGAGACCAGGCTGAAATAATATCTACTATATATTTTTAAACAGTTCCCCATCCCAACCACAAGGTGTCAGCATAGTGCAATGTCATGACCAATGACCATTCATACTCACGATTTGCTCACATACCTTCTCTCCCATAGACACCCCTCCAGAGGTGATGATGACGTCAGCACGGCTGATGCCCTCGTTCAGGGCGTTCAGGAGGTCGTCTGGGCTGTGGGGCCGATAGACAGAGAACAGTTACCAGTTACCATCAAACACCACAGAAGAGGAGAAGAGAGGAGGAGGAAGAGGACTAGGAACAGGAAGGAGAGTAGACAGAGAAGAAGAGAAGGGATAGGAGGAGGAGGAGGAAAAGGAAGATGAACAGAAAGGGGAGGAGCATCAAGAACAGGAAGAGGAGTGTGAAGTCCTACTTGTCTCCCACGATGCCCAGGTTGATGGTGGGATATCCGTGCTCCTGGATGGTAGCGAGCAGCGTGGAGCGGTTACTGTCCCTGATCTTCCCTGGATGGAGGTCGTCCTCTGGGTTCAACAGCTAGAGACACCAGGGGCCGTGTTCATTAGGCACCAATTGGAGAAAAAAAACTAACTGCAACAGGAAGGGACAACCTGGATTTGTCCAATAAGAAACACTCATTGTCGGTTTCTGTTGCAAAATGGTTTAATAAAGACCCAGTGCAGCTGTTTTGATCTCAATATCAAATCATTTTTGGGTAACAATTAAGTAACTTGCTATAATATTTAAAATGGTCAAACGTGAACAAATTGAGCTTTTTGGCAAAAACGATTTCTCTAGCAGGAATTTTGCTAGGACTGTCTGGGAGTGATCAGAGTGGTGCGGGGAAGGTCACCAAAGCGATGTACTAACCACAGGATTGTGGTGCAGGGATCAATCCACTAGAGAGGAGGGGCCTCATAGGAGGGATATGTAACCTGAAAGCTAGCTGTTATTAGCAGAGTGGTTTGGAACTCTCTTTATTTGTCTATTAACATTTAGGTTGAATATTTCCCAGGGATTTTACAAATGTTCCATCCTGACAATAAATCACTTTCTCCCTGGTAACCCGGTATTTCCAAAGCCGGAAGTGTCATTCAAAAGCATGCCAGGTTTGGCCGGGTGTAGGCCGTCATTGTAAATAACAATTTGTTCTTAACTGACTTGCCTAGTTAAATAAAGGTTAAATAAAAATGTATAAATAAATCAAGTCAGTTAAGAACAAATTCTTATTTACAATGACGGCCTACCCCGGATGACGCTGGGCCAATTGTGCGCTGCTCTATGGGACTCCAAATCACGTCCGGTTGTGATACAGCCTGGAATCAAACCAGGGTCTGTAGTGACACCTCTAGCACTGAGATGCTGTGCCTTAGACTGCAGTGCCACCCCGGGAGCCCCCTCTTATC
>NC_068439.1:55043451-55075951 GCF_023373465.1 Oncorhynchus keta | reverse complement strand
AATTGTATGTGTGTGTGTGTGTTTCGATATTTCTCTACATGAAGCGAGTTTCCAGCCAGTTGCTTGTAGCTGTGTGAGTAGTCACATTATAGAAATGGTGAAGTGTAAGTGTGTGTGTGTTTGTCTGTAAGGTGTGTGTGTGTGTGTGTGTGTGTGTGTGTGTGTGTGTGTGTGTGTGTGTGTGTGTGTGTGTGTGTGTGTGTGTGTAAGGGGGCAAACCTGTTCTCCAGCCTGGGATTCTCCAATGATGAAACGGTCACCTGGACCATCAGCCGCTAAAAAAATAAAATAAAATGTAATCACATCTGTGTATGTTTGTATGATTGTGTGTATATGCTGCTGCGTGTTTATCAATGTGTGTCTCTGTGTGTGTATGCCGTGTGTGTGTGTGTGTGTGTGTATCTACGATATGTTTGTGTGAGTGGGTGACTGTGGAAGAGTGTCATTTAGCTGACTCGTGTTTCAGTGGGTAGTGCCTCCTGACTTCACAAACAGGAAGGGCATATCAGCACAGAGAGAGGGATAGCATGCCATGTATTCAGCAGTACAGTACAATATGACATAAGGCGGTATACATTATGTGTGTGTGTGTGTGTGTGTGTGTGTGTGTGTGTGTGTGTAGTGTAGTGTGTGGTTGTGTAGGCTACATTGCAATATATTACAGTTGAATACATACCTCTTACTGCATAACCATCCTTGACAGAGGCGGGGAACGGGGGCAGGTTGTCTTTGGCATAAACGTCCTGAGCCAGGACTCGACCCATCCCATCTAGACAAAAGAGAGAGGGGATGGAGGAGGAGAAGAGAGAGGGGATAGAGGAGGAGAAGAGAGAGGGAAAGAGGAGGAGAAGAGAGAGGGAAAGAGGAGGAGAAGAGAGAGGGAAAGAGGAGGAGAAGAGAGAGGGAAAGAGGAGGAGAAGAGAGAGGGAAAGAGGAGGAGAAGAGAGAGGGAAAGAGGAGGAGAAGAGAGAGGGAAAGAGGTAGGAAGGGAGAGACGGATGGAAAAAGAAAAAAGAAAGAAAAAAAACGTAGAGGGAGAGAAGAGGGTATGAGAGAGAGGAAGGGGGAAAGGGAGAGGAGTGAGAGAGAGAAAGGGAGAAAGGGAGAGGAGTGAGAGAGAGAAAGGGAGAGGAGTGAGAGAGAGGAAGGGAGAAAGGGAGAGGAGTGAGAGAGAGGAAGGGAGAAAGGGAGAGGAGTGAGAGAGAGGAAGGGAGAAAGGGAGAGGAGTGAGAGAGAGAAAGGGAGAAAGGGAGAGGAGTGAGAGAGAGAAAGGGAGAGGAGTGAGAGAGAGGAAGGGAGAAAGGGAGAGGAGTGAGAGAGAGAAAGGGAGAAAGGAAGAGGAGTGAGAGAGAGGAAGGGAGAGGAAGGGAGAGGAGTGAGAGAGAGGAAGGGAGAAAGGGAGAGGAGAGAGAGAGGAAGGGAGAAAGGGAGAGGAGTGAGAGAGAGGAAGGGAGAAAGGGAGAGGAGTGAGAGAGAGGAAGGGAGAAAGGGAGAGGAGTGAGAGAGAGGAAGGGAGAAAGGGAGAGAGGGATTGAATGGAATTGAGAGGGAGAGAGGGAGAGAGAGAGAGAGAGAGGGAGAGAGAGGAAGGGAGAGGGGGAGGGAGAGGGAGAGAGCGAGGGAGAGGAGGGACAGATGGAGGGAGAGAGGGAGAGAGAGAGAGAGAGAGGAGGGAGAGAGGGCATCTGTTTCAGATGAAGACACGGAGAGACATATGTGCCAGAGGTGTGTGTGTTAGAGAGAGAGTGTGACACCTCTCATCAGGATCTCTGTGGGTGACTCACCACCTGACCAGAAAAACTCACACACACGCACACAAACACCTGAACAAACACACACACACGCACACACACACATGCACACATACACCCAAACCTAAAAAACACACACATCCAAACAAACACACACACGCCGGAACAAACATACACGGACACACACAAACACAGACTCTGGTGTGTGTGTCCTCCTGTGATTATTAAGTGGGTGTAAATGTGAAATCTGATCTATGATATCAATGACTTACATGAGACAGAGAGCTAAGGATTGGGACACACACATACGCACAAGACTCTCACACACATAAGAGTAGGTTCAATTAATGTTCCAAATCTTTCAAATACTTCAAGCATTTGATTGAGCCTGCAGGGCCAGATGTTGGGACGTGAGTGGATTTGCACTTCTGGGACTATTCAATGAATTGATAGTCTTGTGCCAGGCAAGCTTAGACAAGCTAAGACAAGCTCCATCAAGCACACACACGGACCATGCCCCCTCCTCCCCCACCACACACCTATCTCTCTCCCTCCCCTCCGACCCACACACCCCTCTCCCCTCTCATCCCCTGACGCACACCCCTCTCCATCCCCTTCCCCCACCAGCACGGGAGCTCTTCCATCCTGAAACACCCTCCCCCAAAACAACATGAAACATCACTTTACTGGGAGAAAAGAGAGAGAACACACCACCATAGCTGTTCTATTAGTCATGATGAGCACAGAACTGAATCAGAAGTGTGTGAGTGTGTAAGTGTGTGTCCTGTGTCCTGCCCCCATGTCAGGTCTGTGTCACCACCACCACACTGATGTCACACAGCCAGGGGGGGTGACCACGGCCCTAAGGCACTCTGACAAAGGCCCTGAGGGCAGTGCCCGAGGAAGAGCTAGGGGGACAGACATGCTCCAGGACCAGTGTGTTTATACTCCTCTGAATGTTTCTGTACACTGTAATATGTCATTCAGAGTATGTGTGTAACATCTAAGCCTGCAGACAAGAGCCAGAGTCAGCTTAAACCCTGTCATGTGTAGTTCATATTGTCAGTGAGTTGGTTGAGCCTGACAAGGTGCTACAAGTCTGTTCTGTACCACCGACATTCTATTGTAATATGAATAATGTTATTTAGCAGACGCTTTAATCCAAATTACAATTTTACATACGGTTGGTCCCGGGAATCAAACCCACCATCCTAGGACCACACTGTTGAGCTACTGATCATGTAGTGCTAAGTTAGGTAATGGTCACTTACTTTATGTCTGTGAGTCTCTGGGTCTCCTGGTTTCGACTCCTTCGACTAGGGTGGTAGTTGCGAATCTACCTCTGTTTATTATGGATGATCAAATCCAGACAGAGCTGAGTTGGTTTGCTAAGTTTGCTATCAGTTTTCATGTACTGTCGGCAGGATTTCAGGCAGATGCCATTAAGCACGTTGTTTCGTTCAGGAGGCAATACTTCTTGTTTCTGAACAACAATGAGTAACAGTTAAATGTGTATTTTAAAATGAGGCTCGGGGAGAGGCTCTACGCAGGGTTTGCCTTCACAGATAGTATACGGTGCTTTGAGTGTGGGGATTTGGGGCATAAGAGCTTTGCATGCTCACATAAAGCCCATAGACAAGGTGAGGATACAAGCGCCAGTGGCGGAAATCGAGGTCAACTTCAAGGGGCCATGAGACATAGGTAGCAGAGCCTGGGTGTAGTTATGCTATAGCTGGTGGTGTAGCAGAGCCTGGGTGTAGTTATGCTATAGATGGTGGTGTAGATGAGGCTGGGTCTAGTTATGCTATAGATGGTGGTGTAGATGAGGCTGGGTCTAGTCATGCTATAGATGGTGGTGTAGATGAGGCTGGGTCTAGTCATGCTATGGATGGTGTTGTAGATGAGGCTGGGTCTAGTCATGCTATGCCTAGACAGGTTATGCTATTGTATGAGGAGAGTATAGTGGGGAAGGGCAAGTGACTACGGGCGGTTGAGGAGGGTGTCAAGCTGTTTGTAAAATCGTACAACATGCTATGAAAAATGAGGGGCATGGTGTCCTCTCTCCCAGGAAACGTTTTAGGTTGAGGAAATGGGTCAGAACCATGCGTAAGGGTCGACCTTCAGACACTGTTTAGATGTATAGTTTCTTTCTGGCACTGGGGCTTTTTGAGCTTTGCTATTGGTCTCTTTCTTTGCTGGCTTTTCTCCCACTTCTTATGGAGACTCTTCAGGTAGGCTCACTCAATATAAATTGCCTCAGAGATGTGGGAAAGAGGAGTCTGTTGGGTGAATATGTAAAACAAAAAAAACTACAGGTGTTGTTTAGTGATGTGGTGAATGAAGTCGATTGGGGGCTCTGGTGGAAAAGGGCAAGTGTGCTGAGCCATGGAACAAATGTTAGTGCAGGGGTGGCAGAGAAATGTGCTCCTTTGTGCAGGGGTAGACTGCTTGTAGTAAAATCAGAAATTAACAACAGGGGTTTTGTCCTTATAAATGTGCATGCGCCTAACACAGGGATAACCATGGCTCAGTTGTCTATTTTACCAGGGCTTCGGCAGGCATCATATTGGAAGTTTAATGTAAAGCTATTACAAGATGCCACTTTTTGCTGAGGTTTTAAGCGAAGAGAGGAGTATGTGTCTCTGAGTCAATTGTAGGATGTGGGAAAAGTCCAAATTCGGCTTTTCTGTCAACAGTAAACAGCTCTCTCATCCTCAGAGGCTAGGAGAGTATTGGGGGAACTCGAGCATAGTATCAGTGAAGTGGAGGTAGAGCTGGTGGGGCAAGGCAATGTAGACCTCCAGACTAATTTAGCTGAATTATGTAGGGACCTGGGCAGTTTTTTCCAGGTTAAAGCAAAGGGAGCACTTGTAAGAGCTAGGTTTTACATGCTCAAGGAGATGGACGCTCCCAGCTCCTTCTTCTTTGGTTTGGAAAGACAGAGCGGTGAAGCCAAGGGTATTCATTGTCTACGCCTGTCTGTTGGGCGGGTGACCTCTGTGGTGGGTGAGATGCAGGATGTTTTCTGGTTCGGCCATCACTGGCTGAATGTGACAGTGTTGTACATGTCCATCCACGAAGGAGGACAGGGCCTGGGGGAACTGGAGAGCAGGGTGGCTGCATTCTGACTAAAGGCGGTGCAGAGATTGCTGTACCCATACTGATGTCGGCTGGAGGGAACCAGCATGAGCACTGCTGAGGAGAGCTGGCAGATTACGGTTGGACCAGCAGCTGTTCCGCATGAGGCTGGAGAGGCTGAGTACAGCAGGTCTCTCTAAGTTTTACTCTGCGGTGTTGAGGGCCTGGCAGCTGCTAAGACCTACACGAGAAGGGGGTGTGGAGCCTGAGCCTATCTTCCACAATCCAACCATTATTTTGAGATTAGTTCAACCAGCCATCCTACAGAAGCAACTGATGGCAGCGAGTTTACTAAGGCTGAGTGACCGGCGGCTGCTGGGGAGAGGGTTGGAAAACCCTGGAAGTCCTGGCACAACAAACAGGACCAACATCTTTTAGGCTGCTGGAGAAATTCCTGGGGGAGGTCTAGGTGGCACTGTCCGAAATGGTAAGTGGGTGTTTCAGCGGCCAAAGGGGGAGGTGCCACCACTGTTTCCACCACTGCAGTTGACGGCAGAGACTGGGGACTGGCAAGGGGGAGGACTGGAGGACTTGTTGGACTTTAACACTCGAGCCTGGGGGAGTTTGAGGGGGTGGGAGGTGAAGCCCTCTACAACCTCTGCATCTATAGTTGATGTGTTCGTAATGTGATATATACAGTAATATGATGTAGTCAGTGGATGACTCACTCTACTGCCTGACCTTTGTAATAGATGATTGATAGATGTACTCATCATGCTGACCATACACAATACACTAGTTGATGTGTGTGCTGATTTGTGCATGTATGTGTGTATGTGTGTGTGTGTGACATGTGTGTTGTGTAGTTGACGTGTGTATGTGTGTGTGTCCTCACCTCCATACTTTCATGTATGTGTACAGTATTTGTGTATTCACTTTTATAGTTTATGTGTGTGTGCATTCCCCTCCTCACCTCTGTAGTTGATGATCTCAGTACCCAGGATGGCGGTCATCTCTAGCACAGTGATGAAGGCCTTGTCCATGGAGGTGAGGGGGAACGGGGACATGCGGTGTCTCCGTGCCACCTTGGTGATGTCCACTGCACTGTGACCTGACGGGAGAAGAAAGATAGAGAGAGAGAGAGAGAGATATAGATAGATAGATAGATAGATAGATAGATAGATAGATAGATAGATAGATAGATAGAGAGAGAGAGAGAGAGAGAGAGAGAGAGAGACAGACAGACAGACAGACAGACAGAGACAGAGACAGAGACAGAGACAGAGACAGAGACAGAGACAGAGACAGAAACGGGATCAGAGACAGAGAGAGGACACAGGGACAGGATCTTACACAGAATCATACACCTACTGTACCAGTCAAAAGTTTGGACACACCTACTCATTAAAAGGGTTGTCTATATTTTGACTATTTTCTACATCGTAGAATAATAGTGAAGACATCAAAACTATGAAATAACACAAATGGAATCATGTAGTAACCAAAAAAAAGTGTTAAACAAATAAAAATATATTTAATATTTGAGATTCTTCAAAGAAGCCACCCTTTGCCTTGATAACAGCTTTGCACACTCTTTGCATTCTCTCAACCAGCTTTACCTGGAATGCTTTTCTAACAGCCTTGAAAGTGTTTCCACATATGCTGAGCACTTGTTTGCTGCTTTTCCTTCACCCAGTTCAACTCATCCCAAATCATCTCAATTGGGTTGAGGTTGGGTGATTCTGGAGGCCAGGTCATCTGAGGCACTCCATCACTCTCCTTCTTGATCAAATAGCCCTTACACAGCCTAAATTATAGTCCCACTATGAGCAAACCAGATGGGATGGCGTATTGCTGCAGAATGCTGTGGTAGCCATGCTGGTTAAGTGTGCTGTAAATCACCAACAGTGTCACCAGCAAAGCATTCCGTCACCATCACACCACCTCCTCCATGCTTCACGGTGGGAACCACAAATTCGGAGATCATCCGTTCACCTACTCTGCAACTCACAAATACACGGAACCAAAAATCTTAAATACACGTAACCAAAAATCTTACATTTGGACTCAAAAGGACAGATTTCCAGCAGTCTAATGTCCATTGCTCGTATTTCTTGTTTAACACTTTTTTGGTTATTACATGATTCCATATGTGTTATTTCCTTTACACACACACACACACACACACACACACACACACACACACACACACACACACACACACACACACACACACACACACACACACACACACACACACACACACACACACACACACACACACACACACACACACACACACACACACACACACACACACGATTTCAGCTATTGACAGCAACCATGTTGTTTCTAATAACAGCAGCGGAATAATTCCAAAGGCAAGCGGAAGAACAAAGCCAGAACAAAGCCTTCTCTTCTCTCTGCCTAGCAGCACAGAGAAGAGAAGCTACAGTGCACGGATTTCTCTTGACCAAATTCCCGGTCCTATAAACTGACGATTCCACAGCCTATTTCAGATTGTGAACATGCGCCTCAGTTAGCCCCTGGCACAACATCACTCGTGTGCGCGGACAGATGCACGAATGCTCATGTATGAACACACACGCACACATAGACATGCACAAACAATAGTCCTGCTACAGGGGAAGCTCTAACTCGCTTCTTAAGGGCGTGTGGCAGAGTGCTTACTTGATCTTAGGATGTTTTCTTTGCTGCTGTATCGTGACTGCACCTGGCGAAGGAGAGAGAGAGAGAGAGAGAGAGAGAGAGAGAGAGAACGAGAACGAGAGAGAGAGAGAACGAGAACGAGAGAGAGAGAGAGAGAGAGAGAGAGAGAGAGAGAGAGAGAGAGAGAGAGAGAGAGAGAGAGAGAGAGAGAGAGAGAGAGAGAGAGAGAGAGAGAGAGAGAGAGAGAGAGAGAGAGAGAGAGAGAGAGAGAGACAAGAGACACAATGAGATTTTTATAGAGCAGGTTGCCCTTTCGACACCTTTGAAAGATGAGATGTTTACTCAACAGTCAAAAAGTGACCGGGAAAGAGGTTTGTGACACTACACCTATCTTGCTCTTTGTCCTCCCATACAGACGTCTTCCGCTTCCTGACCTCGTATCGTTATCCTCTTGTATATGGTGCATACAATCTCACAGACATAGCAGCACTGTAAGTCACACAGGTAATAATAATTCAAGTGCCTCTTGTCTTGCTTGATACAGTGATAGCGGCTGGAATAATTTCACTGAGCTAAAACAGATTAGCTCAATTCAAAGACATAGCTGGATGAGTTTGACTGAGCTAAGATAGATGAGTTAAATTCACAGATATAGCTGGATTAGTTTGATTGAGCTAAGAAAGATTAGTTAAATTCACAGATATACCTGGATTAGTTTGACTGAGCTAAAATAGATGAGTTAAAATCACAGATATAGCTGGATTAGTTTGACTGAGCTAAAATAGATGAATTAAATTCACAGATATAGCTGGATTAGTTTGACTGAGCTAAGGAAGATGAGTTAAATTCACAGATATACCTGGATTAGTTTGACTGAGCTAAAATAGATGAGTTAAAATCACAGATATAGCTGGATTAGTTTGACTGAGCTAAAATATATGAGTTAAATTCACAGATATACCTGGATTAGTTTGACTGAGCTAAAATAGATGAGTTAAATTCACAGATACAGTGGGGCAAAAAGGTATTTAGTCAGCCATCAATTGTGCAAGTTCTCCCACATAAAAAGATGAGAGAGGTCTGTAATTTTCATCATAGGTACACTTCAACTATGACAGACAAAATGAGAAAAAAAATCCAGAAAATCACATTGTAGGATTTTTTATGAATTTATTTGCAAATTATGGTGGAAAATAAGTATTTGGTCATCTACAAACAAGCAAGATTTCTGGCTCTCACAGACCTGTAACTTCTTCTTTAAGAGGCTCCTCTGTACTCCACTCATTACCTGTATTAATGGCACCTGTTTGAACTTGTTATCAGTATAAAAGACACCTGTCCACAACCTCAAACAGTCACACTCCAAACTCTACTATGGCCAAGACCAAAGAGCTGTCAAAGGACACCAGAAACAAAATTGCAGACCTGCACCAGGCTGGGAAGACTGAATCTGCAATAGGTAAGCAGCTTGGTTTGAAGAAATCAACTGTGGGAGCAATTATTAGGAAATGGAAGACATACAAGACCACTGATAATCTCCCTTGATCTGGGGCTCCACGCAAGATCTCACCCCGTGGGGTCAAAATGATCACAAGAACGGTGAGCAAAAATCCCAGAACCACACGGGGGACCTAGTGAATGACCTGCAGAGAGCTGGGACCAAAGTAACAAAGCCTACCATCAGTAACACACTACGCCGCCAGGGACACAAATCCTGCAGTGCCAGACGTGTCACCCTGCTTAACAAGGTACATGTCCAGGCCCATCTGAAGTTTGCTAGAGAGCATTTGGATGATCCAGAAGAAGATTGGGAGAATGTCATATGGTCAGATGAAACCAAAATATAACTTTTTGGTAAAAACTCAACTCGTCATGTTTGGAGGACAAAGAATGCTGAGATGCATCCAAAGAACACCATACCTACTGTGAAGCATGGGGGTGTTTTTCTGCAAAGGGACAAGGATGACTGATCCATGTAAAGGAAAGAATGAATTGGGCCATGTATCGTGAGATTTTAGTGAAAACCTCCTTGGCTTCGTAAGAAGCATTTCAAGGTCCTGGAGTGGCCTAGCCAGTCTCCAGATCTCAACCCCATAGAAAATCTTTGGAGGGAGTTGAAAGTCCATGTTGCCCAGCAACAGCCTCAAAACATCACTGCTCTAGAGGAGATCTGCATGGAGGAATGGGCCAAAATACCAGCAACAGTGTGTGAAAACCTTGTGAAGACTTACAGAAAACGTTTGACCTCTGTCATTGCCAACAAAGGGTATATAACAAAGTATTGAGATAAACTTTTGTTATTGACCAAATACTTATTTTCCACCATAATTTGCAAATAAATTCATAAAAAATCCTACAATGTGATTTTCTGGATTTCTTTTCTCATTTTGTCTGTCATAGTTGAAGTGTACTTATGATGAAAATTACAGGCCTCTCTCATATTTTTAAGTGGGAGAACTTGCACAATTGGTGGCTGACTAAATACTTTTTTGCCCCACTGTATACCTGGATTAGTTTGACTGAGCTAAGATAGATGAGTTAAATTCACAGATAAAGTGGACAAAGGCAACAACATCCATATTGATTCAACGTTGACAATAACAGATATATTAAGAGCAGTAACAGCAGTATTGATAGTGGCTGCTCAGACGTGGAGCAGGAGGGCTGCGTTTCTCTGAACACATCTGACTCTATGGGAACGATAAGCTAACGCTCAACTAACGCAGAAGAGTAGCCAGACAGAGGGAATGGTTAGAGTGAGGCGGTACAGTAAGTACAGCCCTCACACACTCTATGTGAATGTGTGTGTGTTGAGGGGGTGGCGGATTACGATCAGTTTTAGCTCAGAAATTATGTCTGTGTCTCTATTCCGTTTTGTCTTCTGTCGTCCTGTCTGCCAACTTGTCTACCTGTCTGTCTGTCTCTATTTCTTTCTGTCTCCCACCTACCTACCTACCTGCCTGCCTGCCTGCCTGCCTGCCCACCTGCCTACCTGCCTACCTCTCCTCTGTCCGTCTGTCCGTCTGTCTGTCTGTCCGTCTGTCCGTCCGTCCGTCCGTCTGTCCGTCCGTCCGTCCGTCCGTCCGTCCGTCCGTCCGTCCGTCTGTCTGTCTGTCTGTCTGTCTGTCTGTCTGTCTGTCTGTCTGTCTGTCTGTCTCTGTATGCCTGCGTGTCTGGTTGTCTGTCTTATCTGCACCATGTCTATGTGGCTCTGCAACATGTGCCCCCTCCCCTACAACTACTGCAACACCGCTGGGTACTGCACAGCCAGAGGCAGGAGAGAGGGACAGGGGGGATGGAGGGGAGGGAGGGATAGCAGGATGTGGTCCCGTAGCCGAGAGAAAAGCAAAACGAACCAGACAAGACTACAGCTAAACTAGTGAACTAAAAGAGAGAGAGAGAGAGAGCGAGAAAGAGCGAAAGGAAGAGAGAGTGAGTGTGCACTACTGGAGCAAACTGATGACGTCTACAGACATTCTGCAACACCAGACACAGATACTAAAAGCAGAGCATGTTAGGGAGAGAGAGAAAGCCAGAAACGGAGGGCGGCAGCTCCTCATTGATGGGGGGGATAGTTACTCGAGAGCTGAAGGTCCTATGGCTCCTGCGATCATCTTTAAGCCCCTCCAACCTACACTGGAGCTAGTAGGAGATAAAGCATCATCACAGGCATCAGTGAACATCAACTCCCAGGATGCATCAGTACTGTACCACAACACAACAACAGAGACAACAAGAGAGCGAGACACAAGGAACAACAGTCGACTGCTAGCAGAAGGGAGAAGGGATAGGGTAAGGGGGGAGTGTGTGAGAGAGGGAACATGACAAGGTTGAGAGAGAGTAAGAGAGGAGAGAGAGGGAGAGAAAGAGGGAGCGAGAGAGAGGGGTAGAGAAAAGAGGAGGAGAAAGAACGAGATGGGAAAAAGAGTGAGAGAGATAGTGAGAACGATAGAGAGAGAGAGAGAGATACGGGGGGGAGGAGGGGGAGTGAAAGGGAGAGACAGGAGGGGATGGGAGAGACAGGAGGGAGAGAGAGAGACAGGAGGGGATGGGAGAGACAGGAGGGGATGGGAGAGACAGGCGGGAGAGAGAGAGACAGGAGGGGATGGGAGAAAGGGAGAGACAGGAGGGGATGGGAGATACAGGAGGGAGAGAGAGAGACAGGAGGGGATGGGAGAAAGGGAAAGACAGGAGGGAGAGAGAGAGACAGGAGGGGATGGGAGAAAGGGAGAGACAGGAGGGAGAGAGAGAGACAGGAGGGGATGGGAGAAAGGGAGAGACAGGAGGGGATGGGAGAGACAGGAGGGAGAGAGAGAGACAGGAGGGGATGGGAGAAAGGGAAAGACAGGAGGGGATGGGAGTAAGGGAGAGACAGGAGGGAGAGAGAGAGACAGGAGGGGATGGGAGTAAGGGAGAGACAGGAGGGGATGGGAGTAAGGGAGAGACAGGAGGGAGAGAGAGAGACAGGAGGGGATGGGAGAAAGGGAGAGACAGGAGGGAGAGAGAGAGACAGGAGGGGATGGGAGAAAGGGAAAGACAGGAGGGAGAGAGAGAGACAGGAGGGGATGGGAGAAAGGGAGAGACAGGAGGGAGAGAGAGAGACAGGAGGGGATGGGAGTAAGGGAGTTACTAAGTCTACAGAAGACACAGAGAGATCAACTTGCAGAATACATAGAAAAATCAACTTTCAATACATAGAAAGCAAAAATGAAGACTAACAATAAACAACATAACAAAGTTATGAGATTCAGAACATTACAGGTGTGCCTTTTTCTGAAAGGTTTTGATCAGGACTAACAATACCATTATATGTCTAACATGGACTTTTTTTTTTACAAACTACACAAAAATAACTCAACAAGGTGTATTACACAACATAAAAACACATATATTGGGTGTCTTTCTAATGAAATCTATCTAGCCAGTCTGCAAGGGAACCCCTTCAAAAGTCAACTTTAAACAGCAAATCTGTTTCTGTTCTCTATACTTGTCAACAACTCCGTTCCTCACTAGCGTAATACTAACGTGATATTATACTAAGCGGAAGGCGGGGGGGGATCAGGTCAGTGACTAGGCTAACGGCTCCTCAACATTCATTCAACGTTTGGGCATAACTGTATGAGGACGGTGGATGATGCTGCTACCTTGGTGGCACTAGGAATGAACAGAAGGTGAGGCACACCAACACAGGTGGAAAGGGACAGAGCTTCACTGAGACAAACACTTACTAAAGAGATTTACCACCAGAAAGCCATGGAGAGAGAGAGAGAGAGAGAGAGAGAGAGAGAGAGAGAGAGAGAGAGAGAGAGAGAGAGAGAGAGAGAGAGAGAGAGAGAGAGAGAGAGAGAGAGAGAGAGAGAGAGAGAGAGAGAGAAAGAGAGAGGGAGAGAGAGAGAGAAGAGAGAGGGAGAGGAGAGAGAGAGAGAGAGAGAGAGAGAGAGAGAGAGAGAGAGAGAGAAAGAGAGAGGAGAGAGAGAGAGAAAGAGAGAGGGAGAGAGAGACAGAGAGAGAGAGAGAGAGAGGAGAGAGAGAGAGAGAGAGAGAGGGAGAGAGAGAGAGAGAAAGAGAGAGAGAGGAGAGAGAGAGAGAGAGAGAGAGGGAGAGAGGAGAGAAGGAGAGAGAGAAAGAGAGAGAGAAGAGAGAGGGAGAGAGAGAGAGGAGGGAGAGAGGGAGAGAGGGGAGAGAGAGAGGAGAGGAGGGAGGGAGGGAGGGAGGGAGGGAGGGAGGGAGGGAGGGAGGAGGAGAGGGAGGGAGGAGAGGGAGGGAGAGAGAGAGAGAGAGAGAGAGAGAGAGAGAGAGAGAGAGAGAGAGAGAGAGAGAGAGAGAGAGAGAGAGAGAGAGAGAGAGAGAGAGACAGAGCACAACGACTTATGTGGACAGACGAAAAGAGCACCAAGAGGAAAGAGTGCGGAGAAAAAGTGCAGAAAAAGGGTGCAGAAGCAAATGTGTGGAGAGACGGGTAGAGCAAAGCATAACATCATACACGCCCACCTGTTCTCCCTCTATCCCTCCCTCCCTCCCTCCCTCCCTCCCTCCCTCCCTCCCTCCCTCCCTCCCTCCCTCCCTCCCTCCCTCCCCCTCCCCCTCCCCTCTATCCCTCCCTCTCTATCCCTCTATCCCTCTATCCCTCTCTCCCTCTCTCCCTCTCCCTCCCTCCCTCCCTCCCTCCCTCCCTCCCTCCCCCTCTATCCATCTCTCCATCTCCCTCCTCCCTCTCTCCCTCCCTCCCCCTCCCCTCCCCTCCCTCCCCTCCCTCCCTCTCTCCCTCCCCCTCCCTCCCTCCCTCCCTCCCTCCCCCTCCCTCCCTCCCTCCCTCCTCTCCCTCCCTCCCTCCCTCCCCCTCTATCCCCTCCCTCTCTCCCTCTCTCCCTCCCTCTATCCCTCTCTCCCTCTCTCCCTCTATATCCCTCTATCCCTCTCTCTCTCCCTCTATCCTCTCTCCCTCCCTCCATCTCTCTATCCCTCCTCCCTCCCCTCCCTCCCTCCCTCCTCCCTCCCTCCCTCCCTCCCTCCCTCCCTCCCTCCCCTCCCTCCCTCCCTCCCCTCCCTCCCCCTCTCTCCCCTCCCTCTATCCCCTCTCCCTCTCTCTATCCCTCTCTCCCTCTCTCCCTCTATCCCTCTCTCCCTCCCTCCCTCTATCCCTCTCTCCCTCTCTCTATCCCTCTCTCCCTCCCTCTATCCCTCCGTCTATCCCCCCGTTTCCTTGGAAAACTGAGACAGAGAAGTATACTGTATGCATGAGTGACGCAAAATGTAACACACTCAAACACACAGACTTTTTAGTTCAGGTCACTTAAATCAAACCGTTTGCGTACAGACACTACAACACCCACAGTACTTAAGACAGACACTTGACAGACACACACACACACACACACACGCACACACGCACACGCACACGCACACGCACACGCACACGCACACGCACACAGACACAGACACAGACACACAGACAAAGACACACACTCGCACGCACGCATACACTGCAGTGTGTAAAAAGTGAAAATGACTTCATGCCCAACAGTGTAATTCAAAAGAAGGAATTACTGAAAGTCTATTTGAGGCACACTGCACTGTAGCGATACTTGTGCCAGGAGTGTGTGAAGGTGTAGGTGTATGTGTGTAGGTGTATGTGTGTGGGTGTATGTGTGTAGGTGTATGTGTGTGGGTGTATGTGTGTGGGTGTATGTGTGTAGGTGTATGTGTGTAGGTGTATGTGTGTGGGTGTATGTGTGTAGGTGTATGTGTGTGGGTGTATGTGTGTGGGTGTATGTGTGTAGGTGTATGTGTGTAGGTGTATGTGTGTGGGTGTATGTGTGTAGGTGTATGTGTGTAGGTGTATGTGTGTAGGTGTATGTGTGTAGGTGTATGTGTGTGGGTGTATGTGTGTAGGTGTGTGGGTGTATGTGTGTAGGTGTATGTGTGTGGGTGTATGTGTGTGGGTGTATGTGTGTAGGTGTACTTGTGTAGGTGTATGTGTGTGGGTGTATGTGTGTAGGTGTATGTGTGTAGGTGTATGTGTGTAGGTGTACTTGTGTAGGTGTATGTGTGTGGGCGTATGTGTGTATGTGTGTGGGTGTATGTGTGTAGGTGTATGTGTGTGGGTGTATGTGTGTAGGTGTATGTATGTAGGTGTATGTGTGTGGGTGTATGTGTGTAGGTGTATGTGTGTGGGTGTATGTGTAGGTGTAGGTGTATGTATGTGGGTGTATGTGTGTAGGTGTATGTGTGTAGGTGTATGTGTGTAGGTGTATGTGTGTGGGTGTATGTGTGTAGGTGTATGTGTGTAGGTGTATGTGTGTAGGTGTATGTGTGTGGGTGTATGTGTGTAGGTGTATGTGTGTAGGTGTATGTGTGTGGGTGTATGTGTGTAGGTGTATGTATGTGGGCGTATGTGTGTAGGTGTATGTGTGTGTGTAGGTGTATGTGTGTGGGTGTATGTGTGTAGGTGTACTTGTGTAGGTGTATGTGTGTGGGTGTATGTGTGTGTGTATGGTGTATGTGTGTAGGTGTAGGTGTGTGTGTAGGTGTATGTGTGTGGGTGTATGTGTGTGTGTAGGTGTACTAGGTGTGTAGGTGTATGTGTGTGGGTGTATGTGTGTAGGTGTATGTGTGTAGGTGTATGTGTGTGGGTGTATGTGTGTGGGTGTATGTGTGTAGGTGTACTTGTGTAGGTGTATGTGTGTGGGTGTATGTGTGTAGGTGTATGTGTGTAGGTGTATGTGTGTGGGTGTATGTGTGTAGGTGTATGTGTGTGGGTGTATGTGTGTGGGTGTATGTGTGTAGGTGTATGTGTGTGGGTGTATGTGTGTGGGTGTATGTGTGTAGGTGTATGTGTGTGGGTGTATGTGTGTAGGTGTATGTGTGTAGGTGTATGTGTGTAGGTGTATGTGTGTAGGTGTATGTGTGTAGGTGTATGTGTGTGGGTGTATGTGTGTAGGTGTATGTGTGTAGGTGTATGTGTGTGGGTGTATGTGTGTGGGTGTATGTGTGTAGGTGTATGTGTGTGGGTGTATGTGTGACTGGGACGGCTGCCATTGACTGTTTTCAAGAACATGTGAGCTGCACTGAATGAGAGTGTTTATATATCATGTATGAGTGTGCTGTGTGTGTAGTAGAACTGATTGAAGGGTGTGTCTGTCTGTGTGTGTGTCTGTCTGTGTGTGTGTCTGTCTGTGTGTGTGTCTGTCTGTGTGTGTGCCTGTCTCTGTGTGTGTGTCTGTCTGTGTGTGTGTGTGTCTGTCTGTGTGTGTGTTGCAGAGCTCTTAGGCCCTGCAGCATTATGCCTACCCTTGGGCAAAACCCTGACTATACACCAGCCTATTAAACTGAACCTTAATGGCACAGAATACACACACACACACACACACACACACACACACACACACACACACACACACACACACACACACACACACACACACACACACACACACACACACACACACACACACACACACACACACACACACACACGAAAAACAACCATAACTGCTTTCCACGGCAACCCGATAGTCACCGCGGAAACAGCCTGATGACGGGTTGTCATGGCGATCGTCCACGGAGATCAATGGCGGAGGGGGCGCATGTGGAATAGCGAGTGGCGAGCACGGAGGCCGGGTCAGGGAGAAAGGTCTCGGAGTGGACGGCTACGGCGAGCCACGGACGCTGCTAAGCTTACCGCTGCCCAGGGGAAATGAATTGGCCAATAACGGACGAGGTAAAGAAGCGGCTCGCGGGGACGAGGGAACAGCCACTGTTCCTGTGCTTCTGTGCTAGGCTCAGCAAAAAACAAACGCGCTGTCCGACAAATTATGCAAAGGGGGATTTCGGAGGAGAGGAAGAGGAGAGGGATGTGACATGGGGCAGGGAGGGGAGGAGAGAATAGGAGGAGTAGCCTCGTCCTTACATGGGAAGCCCGTTGAAGTCCATAGTAGAAAAATGGCTAAATAGGGGTGGGATTTGGAACCTGCTGTAAATCAGTGACGCATCGCAACATATCAAAACAATCAAATGTCTTGCTTGGTCGGAGAGATGCTCACTAGATTAGTGCAGTAGGTGCAACAGGACATGAGGAAAGACAGGAGAATTGGTGTCCATATACTGGATGCTGATTGTGTATAGACACAATTCACTTTTTCCTCAAAGTTTTTTACCACTTTCTGCGATGTTGCATACTGGCACACAGAACAATCACTGCAATATGTTTCCTATCCGGTCTGAAAACAGTGACGAACATAACAGGGAGCACCAACGGGCATGTGGAGAGGGTTCTTGAAATGTAACATCCAATCAAAATCCTACGGTCCATTCAAACCGTTTCTTTTGCTATAAAAACTTCTCCAGACATCCAAGGCATGTGTGAAAACCAGGTTATTTTGGAGAAGAGAGGAAAGGAGAGGAGAGGAAAGGAGAGGATGAGTTCAAAAACCGTTCTAGCACCACTCTGTCCCACGGGAGAAAGGGATGGAAGAGAGGATAGTGACAGAGTGGGGAAGGACGGGACAAATGCTTCTGTGGCCCTCAAAAGACAACACTCACTTGCGAGAGAAAGACCTAAAGGGGTCAGAGGGGGAGAGGGGGGAGCGAGGGAGGGAGAGAGTGAGGGGGGTGAGAGATGCCTCTACACTACTCAAGGGTCTATTCCTGCGGAGAGGGACGAGCATCACATAGGAGTGACGCCACATGACAGCACTTCCTCTGGCTAAACTGAGTGCAAGCTACTGTGGTACACACACACACACACACACACACACACACACACACACACACACACACACACACACACACACACACACACACACACACACACACACACACACACACACACACACACACACACACACACACACACACGTGCACACACACGCCCACACACACACACACACACACACACACACACACACACACACACACACACACACACACACACACACACACACACACACACACACACACACACACACACACACACACACACACACACACACACACAGCTATGCTCTGGTACAAGGACATTGATGTGCACATCTTCTCTTAGACATGAAAAGCATGACAACACATACAAAAACGCTACAAGAAATGCTCCCCTGCCCAGCTGCCAGCACACACACACACGACTACATGGGTGACGGATGAGAGAGAATGAACGCTGGTGGAGTTCTAGAGAGGCCTGAGAAGGGGATGTACTGAACACTCTCCAAGCCTACTTGGATTGGCAAAAATGCCTGGTGAGAGAGAGGTATTGGTATGAACAGATCAAGCCAAAACCCCTAGAAAGACTACATTACCCATACTACTCTGTGAGCCAAATTCCTACTGGAACCTTTCATATTGCGTGTTGCTCCCCTATGGCAATACATCCGACGTGTCCTTCCTGCCTCTCCTGCCTCTCCTCCCTCTCTTCCCTACAGTCTCTCGCTGTCTTTCCTGTAGATGAGCTCCAGTACTGCATCACCACACAGGGGAGCCGCCGAGAGCAGGCTGCCTGAGATGGCGAGCCCTCTGTGGGCTGTGGATCCAGGCACCTCCCCTGTCTGTCTACGTACCTCTGGATGTCTGTCAGGGGTCTCTAACAGGTGTCTTTGGTTTCTCTGAGGCCCTAGTGCTGTGTGGTGACTGTGTCTGTGACTATGGTGAGGAGCAAGGCCTGCATGCCGGTATAGAGGAAGGGTAGGAAGAATGTAAGGGGGTTTACCTGGTCCAAGGTAGAGTACCTTGACTTGAGCGTGATGACCTCATCCAGGTGAGCCCTGAACTCTCTCCGTGAGGCCTGGAGGAAGCCACAGGATAGGTCACTCGCCTTCACACACACACACGCCATCATGCATCACACACACACACGCCATCATGCATCACACACATGTCCCATATTGGTACACACAAACACATGTACACACACACTCAAATGTCCTGGTACAGTACAATAGTACACATAGTTGTGGCCTGGCACACACACACACACACACACACACACACACACACACACACACACACACACACACACACACACACACACACACACACACACACACACACACACACACACACACACACACACACACACACACACACACACACACACACACACACGCAACTCAGGACTACTGAGGTGACACATACAGAAATCAGTTCACACAGCAATAAAAAAAGACCACCGACTCCAAAACAACCAATATTCTGACGATAAAGAACCAAAACATTGATGAAATAGTGACCAAATAATGTGATGTCAACTTTTTGCTCCAACCTAGAGCACGTTTATCATGGGTCTGAGAGTGGGTTGGTGTTAGTGAGCGGAGGAGAGTGATATTAGCTTTGTTTGTGTTGGTGTACTGGTGGAAATGGTGCCTCTTTTCTCTTCAGTGCTTGACATACGATTCCTGTATCTTCGCTCTAGAATGATCCAAGGTCAGTTATAACTCACATCATTGGTTGCTGCAAGGATAGAGAAAGCTGACCCTAAATCAGATGAAACCTTACTGAAGGCCCGTGCTTAGCTGTCAAAACATTGGTTTATGAAACGTATTGCATCCGAGCCATCGGAGCTGGAGGGTCAAACATGTGGTCCACAGATCCGGCCCACGAGGTGGACCAATTTATTTTTGTTGACATATTTTGCAAAAATAAATTTAGGGGGGAACGAACGAACTCAATATACTTTAACATGACTAAAGCCAAATGTGTAGAATGAAAATGGACCTACATTCATCCTGTTGAATGTGTCCAGTTCACTAATCACTGAAATGAAAGCTAGACAGTCAGGGACCATGGAACATTCCAGAAACAATGTATACAGGACTATTTTATGCTCATTTCAACTGCATGGAAATATAAGACCTTTTCAGAGTGGCCCTCCGGACCACAATGAACACTGAATTACGGGCAAAATTAGCTTGACAACCCTGAATGAATGTCCAACTTTTCTATTTATTTTTATAAATAGATGTTACTTACAGGAGAACTATTGTGTCCTCCCACTGCCCATCTATTGTAGATGGATACCATATCCCTTCCCAATCATCAATCTCACTAACAATAAATTAAGCACAAGGGAGGTGCCTGTAAGAGATGTTGTCACAGCGCTGAGTAAGAGCAAGCCTACCTCAAAACCAGCTGAAGGGTAGAGCAATGCACTGTTGGTACAAGCACCGCTGCCGACGCACAGCGAGACGGCTACCGTGACGTTTCAACTCTAACACTGTATTTGGAACGTCACTGAGTCACATGTCACATGGCACGAGGTGTGAGTGTGTGGTGAGGTGGTGACGTGAGTGGAGCTGTGTGTGGGGAGGGAGGGATTCCATTAGATACAACTTAGGGCATCTCAGACGATAGGATGCGTTCGATTACACTATGGTCCAGATGTTAACATGAAACTGGTCAAAAGGCCTGTACATACTCTGATACGGGAAGAGATTTAAAAATGCAAAGGATTCTGGGATTTGCAGTACTCCGAGAGACGACTGTGTCCTTCCACCTAGCAGGGGCAGCATGCAGGGCAGACATACAGATAAAGGGAAGAAGGAGGATGAACATTGTGCAAAACAGAGGAAGAAGGAAGAAGGAAGGAGGGATGGAGTGACTGCGCAAAACATGCCAGGTGAACGAGGAGGGGGGACCATGGTAACCGATGCCATGACGATGCCATGACGACGTCATGACGACGGTGGCCATGGCGATTCCTTAGTAGGCTTGCAAGAGTACCTCAGCAATGCTTAGGGTGGATGAACAGGAGGGGAGCCGCGCCTGGTGCCACAAGAGAGAAGGAGGAGGAGGAGGAGAAGGGGAGAAAAGAACAGGGTTAACACAGCCAGAAGCCAGACAGACAGACAGACACTGAGACAGACAGCGCCACTGTCTCATGCCGTGTTCATGCGGTATCAGAATTATCCTATACTCAAGACCAACACTGCCATAAAGCAGCTCAGACGCATCAAGACAGTATCCAAAATTGCCTTCCAAGTGTTAAGTTCAAGTGGGAAACTCGGGTAGCGTTGTTGTACCCCCAGTTTCCCAGTTCCTAGTTTCCACATGAATGCAGCATCAGTGTGTCTGTCTCAGTTAAAGTCAGCACAGCCGAGGGTCAGGCATTATGACACATATAGTACAGCACAGGACAACAAGGTAAAGCTGAGACTCCTGACTGAGGACCAGAGGAGAGCACAGTTACATTGATCAATTAGATTTATTGCAATTGTTGCATTGACCGTCTCTTTTGTTGATTTATTGATTGTGTGTGTGTGTGTGTGTGTGTGTGTGTGTGTGTGTGTGTGTGTGTGTGTGTGTGTGTGTGTGTGTGTGTGTGTGTGTGTGTGTGTGTGTGTGTGTGTGCGTGTGTGTGTGTGCGTGCGTGTGTGAGATACTCCGTGCCTGTGAGAATGAATGTGTAGTGTCTGCATGTCTGAGTGCACGACCCACAGCAAATCACCAAAACCTTAACTTACCGTAGGAAAGATTTTGTACATAGAAACAGTTCATTTGTGTGACAGTTTACCCTCCGTTAAATCAGCAACTTACTCTACAAAACAGTTTGGGTGTTTATTTATTTCTGAACCTTTATTGAGCGAGGCAAGTCAGATAAGAACACATTCTTATTTACAACGACGGCCTACTCCAGCCAAACCCGGGCGACGCTGGGCCAATTGTGCGCCACACCTGAATTCAAACCAGGTACTATAGTGACGCCTCTTGCACTGAGATGCAGTGCCTTAGACTGCTGCGCCACTCAGAGGCTCATGATTTTTACATAGAAAACATATTACAAACTATCACATTACCATACCCATAACTGTCTATCCCCTGTTTGATCTGTAGACTTAACTGTAGACCTCAGACCAGTCTATCCCTAAGCTGCTCTGTAGCCTGATGAATGGGAGTAGTACAATGTGATGTGGGGATCCATTCAAAGACATATTTAAGGAAAATCCTATTTTACTATGATGATAACCTCATTAAGTACACAAGTACAAGTATTTCAATCTATTGTAGCCCACACAAACACTCATTTGACCAATGACAGACTAGACAAACACTGCCCTCAAAAGCTGACCAATGACAGACCAGTAAACCACTGCCCTCTCCGACAGTGACCAATGACTGACCAGAAAACCCACTGCCCTCCAAAATGACCAATGGCAGACCAGCAAACAACTGATCCCCTCTAATTCCTCAAAAGATCTGACCAGTATGCCTCGGCCAACCTTGATATTCTAACGCCAAGCCCCTTCAGAAGCCTTTAAAATCATCTATTACTTAGACTGCGCATTAAATGGCACTCTATTCCCTATATAGTGCACTAGTTTTGACCATAAAGCTCATAGGAAACAGTGTGCCATTTCCGATTCAGCCTATAAGTCTAACAGTCTGAGAGATCCACTCTAAACTGCCACTCTGGGAATTGTAAGGGAAAGACCGCATGAGGCTGTGGCAGGAATGCACAATGGAATAGCGACCAGAGCGAAGGGATGTTTGCACATCAAATCCTCCCGGCTTTTCAATTCAAAAGGCTGCAGCTGCAGTATGCTCCATGTAGAAATGATAATACGTCCTATTGTAGTGGTAAACCATGAGCTAGTGAGAGTGGTGCAGTGGAGGGAAGGGGCTAACGCAGTAGAGTGTGTGTATGTTCGTGGTTCTCTGGGTCTGCCCACCAGTCTCAATGGTTTGCATGGGCCCACGTGGTGAATGAACAGCGCTACGGTACTTTGAATGCAGTGGGTCAAGGCAGAGCCTCCATTCAGTCTCATCCACTCCACTCGGTTTCTGTCTCTGACACTTTTGAATGGTCTCTGTTTTCTGATCGTTTTCTAGGCTAGGCTAGGGTACAACCCCCGCAGGCAAACTCAGAGCAAGACGGCAGGAGTAAGTGAGGACAAAAATACTGGAAACAGTACACAAGAATACAGACTTACATACACGCATGCAAGCACCCACACATTTGGGAATATGTGCACACACACACACACACACACACACACACACACACACACACACACACACACACACACACACACACACACACACACACACACACACACACACACACACACACACACACACACACACACACACACACACACACACACACACACACGTACACGCACACACTCCACGCATAATAATCTGGACTCTGTGTGTAATATGTTCCCTAATTTGGATCTAAAGCCATTGGACCCAAATGGACTACAGAGACTCAGAGCCAAACATATACAGGTACAGCTGTGTCTCCAGCAGAGACAAAAGTGGAGCTTTCACTTTGATCAAATCTTCTACTCTCATCTCATCACGGCCTCACGAAACCAAGGATGGCCTATACAGTACACATTCCATTTAGGCTTAGGCTGTATACCGTATATTACATTTACATTACCAGCAGAGACAAAAGTGGATGACATCCAGTTCACTTTTTGCATCTAAATCAAATCTAGGTATTCCTTAAAGAGGTGGGGTGTCAGGTGTCTCCGGAAGGTGGTGATTGACTCATCTCATGGGGAGCCAGAGGGAACCTGGGCTGAGCAGGCCAGAGGTGGATGAACGCAAACCAGCCTGGAGGGATGGCCTAGGCAAGCACCATGGTCTTGTAGCGGATGCGAGCTTCAACTGGAAGCCAGTGGAGAGAGCGGAGGAGCGGGGTGACGTGAGAGAACTTGGGAAGGTTGAACACCAGACAGTGTATATACCGGGGTATTTGGAAGTTGCCTCTGGATGGCTTTTCAATAGCGTCAATACCGCTGAAACTATTTCTTTGAAGTTCTTCCAATACATTTAAATATATACTTTTTATGTAAATGCCTGCAGTCAACTTGTGCAACACGTTAGGAGATAAAGCAGATTGTGTTCTTCATTTCACCTTGTCACGTTATTCTATATTATTTCTCAGAACTTATTTCATGTGTTTGTTTGTAAATAGCACTAACCCTAACCCTAACGGGAGAAAGAGGGAGCTGTGTATTAACAGAGGTCATAGTTCATTTTGAAACCCAACCGTGTGTTGTTTTGCTTCAATAGACGGATCAGGGAGATGCAGCTAAAGTTGAAGTTCTCATTGGTCCGGAAAGAGCTTCGTTTTCATCAGATGACAACAGAAGTGCAACGCTATTTGGCTGACAGCCACACAAGTAAATGAGCTTACAATGAAAAAGAAAGGTATTTTTGGCAAAAGTGATGCATGGACATCATGTTTAATTTTAATTTGATTTATTTCACCTTTATTTCACCAGGTAGGCTAGTTGAGAACAACTTCTCATTTGCAACTGCGACCAGGCCAAGATAAAGCAAAGCAGTGTGACACAAACAACGTCACAGAGTTACACATGGAATAAACAAACATACAGTCATAACATAGAATAGAAAAAGTCTATACACAATGTATGCAAATGAGGTAGGACAAGGGAGGTAAGGCAATACATAGGCCATAGTGGTGAAATAATTACAATATAGCAATTAAACACTGGAGTGATGGATGTGCAAAAGATGAGTGTGCAAGTAGAGATACTGGGGTGCAAAGCAGCAAAATAAATAAAATAAAAACAGTATGGGGGGTAATTGGATGGGCTATTTACAGATGGGCTATGCACTGTTCGCTGCTCTGACCCCCCAATGGTGGAACAAACTCCCTCACGACGCCAGGACAGCGGAGTCAATCACCACCTTCCGGAGACACCTGAAACCCCACCTCTTTAAGGAATACCTAGGATAGGATAAAGTAATCCTTCTCACCCCCCCCCCCTTAAAAGATTTAGATGCACTATTGTAAAGTGGCTGTTCCACTGGATGTCATAGGGTGTATGCACCAATTTGTAAGTCGCTCTGGATAAGAGCGTCTGCTAAATGACTTAAATGTAAATGTAATTTAAATGTACAGGTGCAGCGATCTGTGAGCTGCTCTGACAGCTGGTGCTTAAAGCTAGTGAGGGAGATATGAGTCTCCAGCTTCAGTGATCTTTGCAGTTCATTCCAATCATTGGCAGCAGAGAACTGGAAGGAAAGGCGACCGAAGGAGGAATTGGCTCTGCGGGTGACCAGGGAAATATACCTGCTGGAGTGCATGCTACGGGTGGGTGCTGCTATGGTGACCAGTGAGCTGAGATAAGGCGGGGCTTTACCTAGCAAAGACTTATAGATGACCTGGAGCCAGTTGGTTTGGCGACGAATACGAAGCGAGGGCCAGCCAATGAGAGCATACAGGTCGCAGTGGTGGGTAGTATATGGGGCTTTGGTGACAAAACGGATGGCACTGTGATAGACTGCATCCAATTTGATGAGTAGAGTGTTATTTTGTAAATGACATCCCTGAAGTCAAGGATCGGTAGGATATTCAGTTTTACGAGGGTATGTTTGGCAGCATGAGTGAAGATGCTTTGTTGCAAAATAGGAAGCCGATTCTAGATTTAATTTAGGATTGGAGATGCTTAATGTGAGTCTGGAAAGAGAGTTTACAGCCTAACCAGACACCTAGGTATTTGTAGTTGTCCACATATTCTAAGTCAGAACCGTCCAGAGTAGTGATGCTGGACGGGCGGGCAGGTGTGGGCAGCGATTGGTTGAAGAACATGTATTAGGTTTGCTTGCATTTATGAACAGTTGGAGGCCCCGGCAGGACAGTTGTATGGCATTGAAGCTCGTCTGGAGGTTAATTAACACAGTGTCCAACGAAGGGCCAGAAGTATACAGAATGGTGTCGTCTGCGTAGAGGTGGATCAGAGTATCACCAGCAGCAAGAGCGACATCATTGATGTATACAGAGAAAAGAGTTGGCCCGAGGCTTGAACCTTGTGGCACCCCCATTGAGACTGCCAGAAGTCCGGACAACAGGCCCTCCGATTTGACACACTGAACTCTGTCTAAGAAGTAGTTGGTGAACCAGGCGAGGCAGTCAGTTGAGAAACCAAGGCTGTTGAGTCTACCGATAAGAATGTGGTGATTGACAGAGTCGAAAGCCTTGGCCAGGTCGATGAATACAGCTGCACAGTTTTGTCTCTTATCGATGGCGGTTATAATATCATTTAGGACTTTGAGCGTGGCTGAGGTGCACCGATGACCAGCAGTTTGTTAACTTGGCTTTCGAAGACCTTAGGAAGGCAGGTTAGGACAGATATAGGTCTGTAGCAGTTTGGGTCTAGAGTGTCTCACCCTTTGAAGATGGGGATGACTGCAGCAGCTTTCCAATCTTTGGGGATCTCAGTCGATACGAAAGAGAGTTTGAACAGGGTACTAATAGGGGTTGCAATAATTTCGGCTGATCATTTTAGAAAGAGAGGTTCCAGATTATCTAGCCTGGTTGATTTGTAGGGGTCCAGATTTTGCAGTTCTTTCAGAACATCAGATATCTGGATTTGGGTGAAGGAGAAATGGGGAGGCTTGGGCAAGTTGCTGTGGGGGCCAGCCATAGAAAAATGCTTATTGAAATGCATATTCTCAATTATGGGGGATTTATCGGTGGTGACAGTATTTCCTAGCCTCAGTGCAGTGGGCAGATGGGAAGAGGTGTTCTTATTCTCCATGGACAATACAGTGTCCAAGAACCATTTGGAGTTTGTGCTACAGGATGCACATTTCTGTTTGAAAAAGCTAGCCTTTGCTTTCCTAACTGCCTGTGTATATTGGTTCCTAACTTCCCTGAAAAGTTGCATATTGCGGGGGCTATTCGATGCTAATGCAGTACGCCACAGGATGTTTTTGTGCTGGTCAAGCGCAGTCAGGTCTGGCGTGAACCAAGGGCTATATCTGTTCCTGGTTCTACATTTTTGGAATGGGGCATGTTTATTTAAGATGTTGAGGAAAGCACTTTAAAAAATAACCAGGCATCCTCAACCAGGTTCTCAACCAGGTTGATTAGAAAGGCCTGCTCCTGGTTGAAGACAGCAGAGGTGTATTTGGAGGGCAGGTTGGTTAGGATGATATCTATGAGGGAGCCCGTGTTTACGGATTTGAGGTTGTACCTGGTAGGTTTATTGAAAATTTGTGTGGGTTTAAGGGCATCAAGCTTAGATCGTTGGATGGCCGGGGTGTTAAGCATGTTCCAGTTTAGGTGACCTAACAGCACAAGCTCTGAAGATAATGCTTATCATAGAAAGAATGTACATTTCCTAATGTTTCGCTTAAAGTTAATCTTTCATTTTACCGTAGAAAAGTAGGCTATTAACACCAAGACAAGTATTTCCATATCAGTCAGAGTGTGCTGGTATAATGCCTGTTGGTGAATTCTCATCTGAAGCACAAACTGAAACATTTTACATTTGGCATCTCATGTGTTTTATCATTTTTACCTGTGTGAAAAACAGAATTCTGCGTTAATGCGACCCCTAAGTTTAACTTACAAGTTTTCTAAGCAAGTTGGCTGAATTAATAAGGTGACGGGGGGTCATATTGTTTTAGCTTTCTGCCGTGTTTGGGAAGTCAAAGCCCTTTGGATGAGCTACCTGTATCTTGATTTCCTTGTGTTTTTTTGTCCACTCAGTTGTCGGCCTGTCTGCTCCTCCCCTCTCTTCTCCAATCAGACCAGGCAGACCTCTTGCCCTAGCGACTCCAGAGTCCACACAGACAAAGCGTGTACACATGCTGTCTCAGTGCCAGTACGGTTCTTCCTTCAGACAAGCATGTGTCAAAACGTTGTTCACCGCCACAATGTCTCTCGTTCATACCCGCTTGTAAATGTCTAAACTCACCAAGAATGACATTCGGTAGCTCCTACCTACATATGTATAACTTCATGAGCTGGGTTCCCTGTCTTTGCAATTAGTTCATTTCCGTTTGCGCTCGTTAGCATATTTGCATTTTTTTGTCGCCCCTTTGTGTACTAAGCCGGTAATACCATAAATCTCGGGATGAGAGAAGGACGGTATGATGATATGAAAATCTGGATACTGCCCAACCCTAATTCCATTCCATTCCATTCAACACTTCATAGGAATTTACATCTTTCATTTTACAGTAAGAAACTGCATTGTAATTTTCAGATCTATGAGTTCATGTGTCGCTGTATCTCCAGGCAGTGTTATGTCTCTATTGCAGTATATACCTTCCATTTCTCCATCCATCCAGTCCCCTACCAGCTCCGATTCTGGACCCTACTCTAGGGCCCTGGCTCAGAGGAACTATGGAGCCCAGTGGAGCTGCCTGTCTCTGTCTCCCTCTCCTCCCCCCTGCCTTTATGTAACCCTCAGTCTCTCACTCTCTCTTGAATACTGCAGCGACACGGCCACCACACTAGGCACGTGAGTCCTGCACCTCCCCCTCCTCCCCTTCTTCCCTCCTCCTCACCCCAGCCCCGCAGTCGACGTACGCATGTCCCCTCCCCCGCCCTCTCCTCTCTCATCCCTGTGCACTTCCTACCTTCACACAGACTCATCATCGCTGCGTACGTATTTATGGCTAACCATCATCATCACCATCATCATCATCATCATCAGACCACACACACTGGGCCATGCGTGTCGACGCACACATTCGCATGCAGTACACACACACAGGCACACGGCACAAATACTGACAGTAAACACTCTAATTCATGTACAGACAGTATCCTCCATCATACACACTCCCAACAACACAGTCCAGAAACCCACTCTCAAACCGCAGGAGGAAAGACACTACTTACCATCCTCAGAGTGGAGTCAGCACTGAGCGAGTTCTTCAACATGTGCACACCAGCACACACACACACACACACACACACAGGCAATCTGAGAGTGTGCGTGAGCGACAGAGCAAGCAGAGAGAGACAGAGAGAGTTCAGTTAGGGAGGAAGAGCAACAGAGAAGCAGCGTGCACGAGAAGGAGAACAGGAGGGAAAGCAACAGAGAGACAGAAAGAGGGAGAGGAGGAGTGACAGAATAAGAAGGAGGGGGTGGTGTGGGTGTGCAGCGCCCATGTGAGTGTCTGCCTGTCTGTCAGCACATGGTAGAGGGGCTGACACTCTCCATCCTTTGTCCCTCTACTCTCTCTTCTTTCTCTCTAACCTTCTCTCTCTCTCTCTCTCTCTCTCTCTCTCTCTCTCTCTCTCTCTCTCTCTCTCTCCCTCTCTCTCCCTCTCTCTTTCGCTCTCTCCCTTTTCTCTCTCTGTACTGATTGGAGCAGTAGCAGAGTAGCAGAGGGAGTACAATTACTGTGACTGAGTGATATGACGAATGCTAGTGGGCTTACACACACATTTTGAAGACAGTGTAAGGACAGAAATGGACAGACCGACACAGAGAAAGAGAGGCAGACAGACAGCCAGTGCAGCAGAGGCCTTCTTACCGAGGCAAGGCACTGCTATGACGCTCAGGATATACCTCAAAATGTAGCTTGTTTCTCTTTCTCTTCCTCCCCTTCATCGTCCCCTACCCTACCCCCCTTCTCTCCCTCTCCCACTCCCTCCTCTCTATTTTTCCCTCAACTCTCTCTCTCAGTGCATCTCATAAATCCCCCACACGTCGAGTGGTCCGAGGAGGAGGAGTCACTTTTACGAGCCTCCCTGTGCTGGAGGAGGGTTATCATACACTCACAATCAGTGCTGTTACCCCAGCCTCTCTGTGCTGTGGAGGGACACACACACACACACACACACACACACACACACACACACACACACACACACACACACACACACACACACACACACACACACACACACACACACACACACACACACACACACACACACACACACACACACACACACACACACACACACAGGTGTATGAGTTTGAGAGCCCATGTCTATGCCTTCCACTGGAGAATAAAGCCTTTATGGTACAGGCTGTAAAACAAGAGCAGGCTCTACACAGCCCGAGAGCAGAGACCCACGTCTGCCTGCTGCCTACTGCCTGTTTGCCTTCACTTACCGCAGGGCACAGACTTGGAGGAAAACACGCAGAAACAGAAACACACACACACATGCCCACAGAAAACACTCAGTTAAGGTTTCTTTCTCACACTAGCCTTAGTTGGCATGCACACAAGCGCACACACAAACACACACTCCCCCATCCAGACCCCCCCCCACACACACACACCTCCACGCCTCTGGTGACATTCTCAGAAATTAGTGTGTGTGCCAGAGGGGGTACTGGGAGACAGAGTAGGTACAGATCCTCTGAGTGCCGTCCAAAACACACACACACAAATCCCCTGTCGACAGTGGGAAGGTGGGAAGGGAGGGAGGGCCGCTTGGCAGCCTGGTCCAACAGCGCCCTGAGCCAGAGGACATTACCGCTGTCGGCCCCCGACCACACACACTCTGTTTTATACACTTACTAAAACCACCGCCACGTCATTGGGAAGCAGCCAGTGCCATCAGGCCGCAGACACTACACACACGGCGTAGACACGGCATAGACACGGCGTAGACACGGCATAGACACGGCATAGACACGGCATAGACACGTCACGGCATAGACACGGCATAGACACGGCGAGACACGGCATAGACACGGCATAGACACGGCATAGACACGGCATAGACACGCCGTAGACACGGCATAGACACGGAATAGACACGGCATAGACACGTCATAGACACGGCGTAGACACGGCGTAGACACGGCATAGACACGGGCGTAGACACGGACAGACACGCCGTAGACACGGCATAGACACGGAATAGACACGGCATAGACACGGCATAGACACGGCGTAGACACGGCATAGACACGGCGTAGACACGGCATAGGCATAGACGTCCACGGCATAGACACGGAATAGACACGGCATAGACACGGCGTAGACACGGCATAGACACGGCATAGACACGGCTTAGACACGGCATAGACACGGTGTAGACACGGCATAGACACGGCATAGACACGGCATAGACACGGCGTAGACACGGCATAGACACGGCGTAGACACGGCATAGACACGGCATAGACACGGCATAGACACGGCGTAGACACGGCGTAGACACGGCATAGACACGGCGTAGACACGGCGTAGACACGGCATAGACACGGCATAGACACGGCATAGACACGGCATAGACACGGCATAGACACGGCATAGACACGGCGTAGACACGGCATAGACACGGCATAGACACGGCATAAACACGCCGTAGACACGCCGTAGACACGGCATAGACACGCCGTAGACACGGCATAGACACGGCATAGACACGGCATAAACACGCCGTAGACACGGCATAGACACGGCATAAACACGCCGTAGACACGGCATAGACACGGCATAGACACGGCATAAACACGCCGTAGACACGGCATAGACACGGCATAGACACGGCATAAACACGCCGTAGACACGCCGTAGACACGGCATAGACACGGCATAAACACGCCGTAGACACGCCGTAGACACGCCGTAGACACGGCGTAGACACGGCGTAGACACGGCGTAGACACGGCATAGACACGGCATAGACACGGCATAGACACGCCGTAGACACGGCATAGACACGGCGTAGACACGGCATAGACACGCCGTAGACACGCCGTAGACACGGCATAGACACGGCATAGACACGGCATAGACACGGCATAGACACGCCGTAGACACGCCGTAGACACGGCGTAGACACGGCGTAGACACGGCATAGACACGCCGTAGACACGGCATAGACACGGCGTAGACACGGCGTAGACACAGACACGGCGTAGACACGGCGTAGACACGGCGTAGACACGGCATAGACACGCAGTAGACACGGCATAGACACGGCGTAGACACGGCGTAGACACGGCGTAGACACGGCATAGACACGCCGTAGACACGGCATAGACACGCGTAGACACGCCGTAGACACGGCGTAGACACGGCGTAGACACGGCGTAGACACGGCATAGACACGGCATAGACACGGCGTAGACACGGCATAGACACGGCATAGACACGGCATAGACACGGCATAGACACGGCATAGACACAGCGTAGACACGGCATAGACACGGCATAGACACGGCATAGACACGGCGTAGACACGGCATAAACACGGCGTAGACACGGCATAGACACGTCATAGACACGGCATAGACACGGCGTAGACACGGCATAGACACGCCGTGACACGCCGTGAGATAGACACGGCATAGACACGGCATAGACACGCCGTAGACACGGCATAGACACGGCATAGACACGGCACGGCGTAGACACGGCATAGACACGGCGTAGACACGGCATAGACACGCAGTAGACACGGCATAGACACGGCGTAGACACGGCGTAGACACGGCGTAGACACGGCATAGACACGCCGTAGACACGGCATAGACACGCCGTAGACACGCCGTAGACACGGCGTAGACACGGCGTAGACACGGCATAGACACGGCATAGACACGGCGTAGACACGGCATAGACACGGCATAGACACGGCATAGACACGGCATAGACACGGCATAGACACGGCATAGACACGGCGTAGACACGGCATAGACACGGCATAGACACGGCATAGACACGGCATAAACACGGCGTAGACACGGCATAGACACGGCATAGACACGGCATAGACACGCCGTAGACACGGCATAGACACGGCGTAGACACGGCGTATACACGGC